>NW_027102422.1:0-15000 GCF_035609145.1 Eleutherodactylus coqui
CCTCCAGAGTCCTGCCGACCTCCTGGAACTCCAACCCGGCCTGGAGCCACCGGTTTGTCCCCTTCCCGGTTCTCAGGACCTGCATTGACACTCGGCTCAGCCCCGGCCGCCGCAGCTCCCGCCGGCCCCGGCCAGCCGGGTCCGCACCCCAGGCCGGCGCCTGGAGCGTTTGGACTTTGTCATTTTCATGACTTGTCTCCTCAAACTTTGTTCGACTGCAAGGGGGGCTGCCGCAGTCCGTGCCCAGCCTCCAGGGGTTGCCCCCGGCCCCTGGAGCAGCCAGCACCTCCTCGCCGTCAACACTCTCCCCCCGTGGGGACTTTGAAACTTTTCTGACCGTGCAAGCTTCGTCAAACGGCAAGGGGGCAAGCGGCGGGCTCTGCCCGGCCTCCTGGGGTCCTGCCCGGGGACATCGGAGGCTCAGCGGGGGTTTTCAGCCACCACTGGTAGGTGCGCTTTGGGGGCCCTCCGCAGCCGCCCCGGGCCACCCCTGCAGCCAGCACACTGCTGCCAACAGCCCGCCGCTCTCCCACACCAGCCAGCCCCGTCTGCACACATCTGCCGGGGGTGCTTTTTTGAGAAACACTGTCACTTTGTCAAAGACCGCACACCGCTCGTTCCCTTATACCCCGACAAGGTGTTCGTGCTGACGTTTTGCGAGGCCTTATTTTACCGCCGTCGGCGCTATCAGGGGAAGCGGGCCCGCTCCTTCCGCCCTCCTGGAACCGTGCCTCGGCCCGGAGCGGCCAGGTTTACCCTCATACCGGTTCTCGTGACCTGCATTGACACTCGGCTCTTCCCCGGCCGCCGCAGCTCCCGCCGGTCCGACCAGCTGGGTCCGCCCCCCTGGACGGCACGCCTGGAGCGTTTGGACTTTGTCATTTTCATGACTCGTCTCCTCAAACTTTGTTCGACTGCAAGGGGGGCTGCCGCAGTCCGGGCCCAGCCTCCAGCGGTTGCCCCCGGCCGCTGGAGCTGCCAGCACCCCCTCGCCGTCAACACTCTCTCCCCGTTGGGACTTTGAAACTTTTCTGACCGTGCAAGCTTCGTCAAACGGCAATGGGGGGCAACCGGCGTTCTGTGCCCGGCCTCCTGGGGTCCTGCCCAGGCACATCGGAGGCTCAGCCTGGGTTTTCAGCCACCACGGGCAGGTGCACTCAGGGGGCCCACCGCAGCCGCCCAGGCCCACCCCTGCAGCCACCACGCAGCTGCCAACAGCCCGCTCTCCGTCACCCCCCAGCCCCTTCTGCATACATCTGCCGGGGGTGCTTTTTTGACTTCCCCCCTTTTGGCCTATGGGGAAAAGCCAGGGGGAAAACCTCCAGAGTCAGGCCGACCTTCTGGAACTCCAGCTCGGACTGGAGCCACCGGTTTGTCCCCTTCCCGGTTCTCAGGAGATGCATCGACACTCGGCTCAGCCCCGGCAGCCGCAGCACCCGCCGGCCAGGCCAGCCACGTCCGCCCCCCTGGCCGGCGCCTGGAGCGTTTGGACTTTGTCGTTTTTTTCCCCAAGACTCGCCTCTGCCAACTGCCAAGGACTTCAGCAGGGGCTGCCACGGCTGTTCCCCGCCTCCTGGGGTTCATGCCCGGGCACATCGGAGGCTCAGGCAGGGTCTTGAGCAACTACTGTTGGGTGCTCTCAGGGGGGCCCCTCCACACCCCCAGGCCGACCTCCAGGGGCTGCCCCCGGACCCTGGAGCAGCCTGCACCCCCCTCGCCGTCAACACTCTCCCCCCGTTGGGACTTTGAAACTTTTCTGACCGTGCGAGCTTCATCGGACGGGAAGGGGGCGACCTGCGGGCTCTGCCCGGCCTCCCGGGGTCCCTGCCCGGGCCCCGTGGGAGGTACAGGCAGGGTTTCTCACCTACTACCCGTAGGCACTCTCAGGGGGCCCTCCGCGCCCTCAGGCCGCCCTCCCCGGGCTTCCCCCGGGTCCGCGGAGCAGCCCGCCACCCCTCGCCGCACTGTCTCTCGCCCCCCGTCGGGACTTTGAAACTTTTCCCCCCCGTGCAAACCTCACCGGGGGGCAGAGGGAGAGACCTGCGGGCCGTGCCCGGCCTCCCGGGACTCCCTCCGGGCAGCGCGGGCGGCTCGGACGGGGTTTTCAGCGAGTGCTGGGGGGGGTGTCTTCGGGGGCCCCCCGCGGGCCCCCCGGGGCACCTGCGCGGGGTGGCCCCTGCTGCCAGGCACCCACTCCCCATCGACCATCCAGCCCCCCTACATACATCTGGCGGGGGTGCTTTTTTGAGTTCCCCCATTTTGGCAACTTGGCACCTCCTATGGGGAAACCGGCAAAATCATGCCGACCTCCTGGAACTCCGGCTCGGCCTGGAGCCGCCGGTTTGTCCCCTTCCCGGTTCTCAGGCATTTTCGGACTTTGTCATTTTTTCAGCACTCTGTCAATGCGGCCAGCGGGAGCTGCCGCGGTCTGTGCCCAGGCACCAGGCACTAAAAACGGACACAGTCGGAGGGTCAGGGGGTGTCTCGGCCAGATACTGAAAAACACTCAGGGGGTGCCCAGGCACCAGGCGCTCCAAACGGACACAGTCGGAGGGTCAGGGGGTGTCTCGGCCAGATACTGGAAAACACTCAGGGGCGCCCGGAGGCTGCACAGGGCCACCCCAGGCCGCTCCCCCGGGCACCCGGGCGGCCATATTGGCGGCTGAGACCCCCTCTTCAGCGAACGCCAGGGGGCGCTCAGGGGCACACGGGGGCTGCTCCACTCGCCCCAGGGCGGCCCCCGCGGGTACCCGGGCGGCCATATTGGCGGCTGGGACCCCCTCTTGAGCAAACGCCAGGGGGGCGCTCAGGGACGCACGGGGGCTGCTCCACTCGCCCCAGGCCGGCCTCCCTGGGTACCCGGGCGGGCACATTAGCGGCTGAGACCCCCTCTCCACCAGAGACCGGGGGGCGCTCGGGGACACACGGGGGCTGCTCCACTCGCCCCAGGCCGGACTCCCTGAGGCGGGCACATTAGCGGCTGAGACCCCCTCTCCACCAGAGACCGGGGGGCGCTCGGGGACACACGGGGGCTGCTCCACTCGCCCCAGGCCGGACTCCCTGAGGCGGGCACATTAGCGGCTGAGACCCCCTCTCCACCAGAGACCGGGGGGCGCTCGGGGACACACGGGGGCTGCTCCACTCGCCCCAGGCCGGCCTCCCTGAGGCGGGCACATTAGCAGCTGAGACCCCCTCTCCACCAATGACCGGGGGACGCTCAGGGACACACGGGGGCTGCTCCACTCGCCCCAGGCCGGCCTCCCTGGGTACCCAGGCGGGCACATTAGCGGCTGAGACCCCCTCTCCACCAGAGACCGGGGGGCGCTCGGGGACACACGGGGGCTGCTCCACTCGCCCCAGGCCGGACTCCCTGAGGCGGGCACATTAGCGGCTGAGACCCCCTCTCCACCAGAGACCGGGGGGCGCTCGGGGACACACGGGGGCTGCTCCACTCGCCCCAGGCCGGCCTCCCTGAGGCGGGCACATTAGCAGCTGAGACCCCCTCTCCACCAATGACCGGGGGACGCTCAGGGACACACGGGGGCTGCTCCACTCGCCCCAGGCCGGACTCCCTGAGGCGGGCACATTAGCGGCTGAGACCCCCTCTCCACCAAAGACCGGGGGGCACTCGGGGATACACGGGGGCTGCTCCACTCGCCCCAGGCCGGACTCCCTGAGGCGGGCACATTAGCGGCTGAGACCCCCTCTCCACCAAAGACCGGGGGACACTCAGGGACACACGGGGGCTGCTCCACTCGCCCCAGGCCGGCCTCCCTAGGTACCCGGGCGGGCACATTAGCGGCTGAGACCCCCTCTCCACCAAAGACCGGGGGGCGCTCAGGGACACACGGGGGCTGCTCCACTCGCACCAGGCCGGCCTCCCTGAGGCGGGCACATTAGCGGCTGAGACCCCCTCTTCAGCAAACGTCAGGGGACACTCAGGGACACGCGGGGGCTGCTCCACTCGCCCCAGGCCGGCCTCCCTGAGGCGGGCACATTAGCGGCTGAGACCCCCTCTCGACCAAAGACCGGGGGACGCTCAGGGACACACGGGGGCTGCTCCACTCGCCCCAGGCCGGCCTCCCTGAGGCGGGCACATTAGCGGCTGAGGCCCCCTCTCCACCAAAGACCGGGGGACGCTCAGGGACACACGGGGGCTGCTCCACTCGCCCCAGGCCGGCCTCCCTGAGGCGGGCACATTAGCGGCTGAGACCCCCTCTCGACCAAAGACCGGGGGACGCTCAGGGACACACGGGGGCTGCTCCACTCGCCCCAGGCCGGCCTCCCTGAGGCGGGCACATTAGCGGCTGAGGCCCCCTCTCCACCAAAGACCGGGGGACACACAGGGACACACGGGGGCTGCTCCACTCGCCCCAGGCCGGCCTCCCTGAGGCGGGCACATTAGCGGCTGAGGCCCCCTCTCCACCAGAGACCGGGGGACGCTCAGGGACACACGGGGGCTGCTCCACTCGCCCCAGGCCGGCCTCCCTGAGGCGGGCACATTAGCGGCTGAGACCCCCTCTCCACCAAAGACCGGGGGACGCTCAGGGACACACGGGGGCTGCTCCACTCGCCCCAGGCCGGACTCCCTGAGGCGGGCACATTAGCGGCTGAGACCCCCTCTCCACCAAAGACCGGGGGGGCACTCGGGGACACACGGGGGCTGCTCCACTCGCCCCAGGCCGGACTCCCTGAGGCGGGCACATTAGCGGCTGAGACCCCCTCTCCACCAGAGACCGGGGGGCGCTCGGGGACACACGGGGGCTGCTCCACTCGCCCCAGGCCGGCCTCCCTAGGTACCCAGGCGGGCACATTAGCGGCTGAGACCCCCTCTTCAGCAAACGCCAGGGGACACTCAGGGACACACGGGGGCTGCTCCACTCGCCCCAGGCCGGCCTCCCTAGGTACCCGGGCGGGCACACTAGCGGCTGAGACCCCCTCTCGACCAAAGACCGGGGGACGCTCAGGGACACACGGGGGCTGCTCCACTCGCCCCAGGCCGGCCTGCCTAGGTACCCGGGCGGGCACATTAGCGGCTGAGACCCCCTCTCGACCAAAGACCGGGGGACGCTCAGGGACACACGGGGGCCGCTCCACTCACCCCCAGGCCGACCTCCAGGGCCTCCCTCCCGGCCCCTGGAGCAGCCAGCGCCCCCTCGCCGTCAACACTCTCTCCCCCGTTGGGACTTTGAAACTTTTTCTGACCGTGCGAGCTTCATCGGACGGCAAAGGGGGCAAGCTGCGGTCCGTGCCCGGCCTGCTGGGGTCCTGCCCGGGGACATCGGAGGCTCAGCCAGGGTCTTGAGCCACCGCTGGCAGGTGCACTTTGGGGGCCCTCCGCAGCCGCCCCGGGCCACCCCTTGCAGCCAGCACACTGCTGCCAACAGCCCGCCGCTCTCCGTCACCAGCCAGCCCCGTCTGCACGCATCTGCCGGGGGTGCTTTTTTTGGAGAAATACTGTCACTTTGTCAAAGACCGCACACCGCTCGTTCCCTTATACCCCGACAAGGTGTTCGTGCTGACGTTTTGCGAGGCCTTATTTTACCGTCGTCGGCGCTATCAGGGGAAACGGGCCCGCTCCTTCCGCCCTCCTGGAACCCTGGCTCGGCCCGGAGCGACCAGGATT
The DNA here is from genome assembly GCF_035609145.1 of Eleutherodactylus coqui. Classification (NCBI taxonomy): domain Eukaryota; kingdom Metazoa; phylum Chordata; class Amphibia; order Anura; family Eleutherodactylidae; genus Eleutherodactylus; species Eleutherodactylus coqui. The sequence continues at coordinate 5,627 of NW_027102422.1, forward strand.
ACCCTCATACCGGTTCTCACCACCTGCATCGACACGCGGCTCTGCCCCGGCCGCCGCAGCTCTCGCCGGCCCGGCCGGGTCCGCACCCCTGGCCGGCACGCCTGGAGCGTTTGGACTTTGTCGTTTTTTTTCTCCAAGAGTCGCCTCTGGCACATGCCATGGACTTCAGCGGGGGCTGCTCCCCGCCCCCTGGGTGTCCTGCCCGGGCACATCGGAGGCTCAGCCTGGGTCTTCAGCCCCTACTGGTAGGTGCGCTTTGGGGGCCCTCCGCAGCCGCCCGGGGCCCATCCCTGCAGCCAGCACACGGCTGCCAGCAGCCACCACACAGCTGCCAACAGCCACCACACAGCTGCCAACAGCCCGCTCTCCGTCACCCCCCAGCCCCTCCTGCATACATCTGCTGGGGGTGCTTTTTTGCCTCCCCCCGTTTTGGCCTATGGAGAAAAGCCAGGGGGAAAACCTCCAGAGTCAGGCCGACCTCATGGAACTCCAACCCGGCCTGGAGCCACCGGTTTGTCCCCTTCCCGGTTCTCAGGACATGCGTCGACGCTCGGCTCAGCCCCGGCCGCCGCAGCTCCCGCCGGCCCGGCCAGCCGGGTCCGCACCCCTGGCCGGCTCGCCTGGAGCGTTTGGACTTTGTCGTTTTTTTCTCCAAGACTCGCCTCTGCCAACTGCCGTGGGCTTCAGCGGGGGCTGCTCCCCGCCTCCTGGGTGTCCTGCCCGGGCACATCGGAGGTTCAGCCTGGGTCTTCAGCCCCTACTGGTAGGTGCACTCCGGGGGCCCTCCGCAGCCGCCCGGGGCCCACCCCTGCAGCCAGCACACGGCTGCCAGCAGCCACCACACAGCTGCCAACAGCCCGCTCCCCATCACCCCCCAGCCCAACTCTGCATACATCTGCTGGGGGTGCTTTTTTTACTTCCCCCGTTTTGGCCTATGGGGAAATGCCAAGGGGAAAACCTCCAGAGTCAGGCCGACCTCATGGAACTCCAACCCGGCCTGGAGCTACTGGTTTGCCCCCTTCCCGGTTCTCAGGACATGCATCGACACTCGGCTCTTCCCCAGCCGCCGCAGCTCCCGCCGGCCCGGCCAGCCGGGTCCGCACCCCTGACCAGCGCCTGGAGCGTTTGGACTTTGTCATTTTTTCTCAAAGACCAATCTCTGCCAACTGCCCTGGGCTTCAGCGGGGGCTGCTCCCCGCCTCCTGGGTGTCCTGCCCGGGCACATCGGAGGCTCAGCCTGGGTCTCGAGCCCCCTACTGGTAGGTGCACTACGGGGGCCCTCCGCAGCCGCCCAGGCCCACCCCTGCAGCCAGCACACGGCTGCCAGCAGCCACCACACAGCTGCCAACAGCCCACTATCCATCACCCACCAGCCCCTCTGCATACATCTGCTGGGGGTGCTTTTTTGACTTCCCCCCTTTTGGCCTATGGGGAAAAGCCAGGGGGGAAACCTCCAGAGTCAGGCCGACCTCATGGAACTCCAACCCGGCCTGGAGCCACCGGTTTGTCCCCTTCCCGGTTCTCAGGACATGCATCGACACTCGGCTCAGCCCCGGCCGCCGCAGCCCCCGCCAGCCCGGCCAGCCGGGTCCGCCACCCTGCCCGGCGCCTGGAGCGTTTGGACTTTGTCGTTTTTTTTCTCCAAGACTCACCTCTGGCACATGCCATGGACCTCAGCGGGGGCTGCTCCCCGCCTCCTGGGTGTCCTGCCCGGGCACATCGGAGGCTCAGCCTGGGTCTCGAGCCCCCTACTGGTAGGTGCACTACGGGGGCCCTCCGCAGCCGCCCAGGCCCACCCCTGCAGCCAGCACACGGCTGCCAGCAGCCACCACACAGCTGCCAACAGCCCACTATCCATCACCCACCAGCCCCTCTGCATACATCTGCTGGGGGTGCTTTTTTGACTTCCCCCCTTTTGGCCTATGGGGAAAAGCCAGGGGGGAAACCTCCAGAGTCAGGCCGACCTCATGGAACTCCAACCCGGCCTGGAGCCACCGGTTTGTCCCCTTCCCGGTTCTCAGGACATGCATCGACACTCGGCTCAGCCCCGGCCGCCGCAGCCCCCGCCAGCCCGGCCAGCCGGGTCCGCCACCCTGCCCGGCGCCTGGAGCGTTTGGACTTTGTCGTTTTTTTTCTCCAAGACTCACCTCTGGCACATGCCATGGACCTCAGCGGGGGCTGCTCCCCGCCTCCTGGGTGTCCTGCCCGGGCACATCGGAGGCTCAGGCAATGTCTTGAGCCACCGCTGGCAGGTGCACTCAGGGGGCCCTCCGCAGCCGCCCAGGCCCACCCCTGCAGCCAGCACACGGCTGCCAGCAGCCACCACACAGCTGCCAACAGCCCGCTCTCCGTCACCCCCCAGCCCAACTCTGCATACATCTGCTGGGGGTGCTTTTTTGACTTCCCCCCTTTTGGCCTATGGGGAAAAGCCAGGGGGAAAACCTCCAGAGTCAGGCCGACCTCATGGAACTCCAACCCGGCCTGGAGCCACCGGTTTGTCCCCTTCCCGGTTCTCAGGACCTGCACTGACACTCGGCTCAACCCCGGCAGCTGCAGCCCCCGCCGGCCCGGCCAGCCGGGTCCGCACCCCTGGCCAGCGCCTGGAGCGTTTGGACTTTGTCGTTTTTTCTCAAAGACCCATCTGTGCCAACTGCCCTGGGCTTCAGCGGGGGCTGCTCCCCGCCTCCTGGGTGTCCTGCCCGGGCACATCGGAGGCTCAGCCTGGGTCTTCAGCCCCTACTGGTAGGTGCACTCGGGGGGGCCCTCCGCAGCCGCCCAGGCCCACCCTTGCAGCCAGCACACGGCTGCCAGCAGCCACCACACAGCTGCCAACAGCCCGCTCGCCATCACCCCCCAGCCCCTCCTGCATACATCTGCCGGGGGTGCTTTTTTGACTTCCCCCGTTTTGGCCAATGGGGAAATGCCAAGGGGAAAACCTCCAGAGTCAGGCCGACCTACTGGAACTCCCACCCGGCCTGGAGCCACAGGTTTGTCCCCTTCCCGGTTCTCACGACATGCATCAACACTCGGCTCAGCCCCGGCAGCCGCAGCTCCCGCCGGCCCGGCCAGCCCGGTCCGCACCCCTGGCCTGCACGCCTGGAGCGTTTGGACTTTGTCGTTTTTTCTCCAAGACTCGCCTCTGGCACATGCCATGGACTTCAGCGGGGGCTGCTCCCCGCCTCCTGGGTGTCCTGCCCGGGCACATCGGAGGCTCAGCCTGGGTCTTGAGCTACTGCTGGTAGGTGCGCTTCGGGGGCCCTCGGCAGCCGCCCAGGCCCACCCCTGCAGCCAGCACACGGCTGCCAGCAGCCACCACACAGCTGCCAACAGCCCGCTCTCCGTCACCCCCCAGCCCCTCCTGCATACATCTGCTGGGGGTGCTTTTTTGACTTCCCCCCTTTTGGCCTATGGGGAAAAGCTAAGGGGAAAACCTCCAGAGTCAGGCCGACCTCCTGGAACTCCCACCCGGCCTGGAGCCACAGGTTTGTCCCCTTCCCGGTTCTCACGACATGCATCAACACTCGGCTCAGCCCCGGCAGCCGCAGCCCCCGCCGGCCCGGCCAGCCCGGTCCGCATCCCTGGCCAGCGCCTGGAGCGTTTGGACTTTGTCATTTTTTCTCAAAGACCCGTCTCTGCCAACTGACGTGGGCTTCAGCGGGGGCTGCTCCCCGCCTCCTGGGTGTCCTGCCCGGGCACATCGGAGGGTCAGCCTGGGTCTTGAGCTACTGCTGGTAGGTGCACTACGGGGGCCCTCGGCAGCCGCCCAGGCCCACCCCTGCAGCCAGCACACGGCTGCCAGCAGCCACCACACAGCTGCCAACAGCCCGCTCCCCGTCACCCCCCAGCCCAACTCTGCATACATCTGGCGGGGGTGCTTTTTTGACTTCCCCCCTTTTGGCCTATGGGGAAAAGCCAGGGGGGAAACCTCCAGAGTCAGGCCGACCTCCTGGAACTCCAACCCGGCCTGGAGCCACCGGTCTGTCCCCTTCCCGGTTCTCAGGACATGCATCAACACTCGGCTCAGCCCCGGCAGCCGCAGCCCCCGCCGGCCCGGCCGGCCCGGTCCGCACCCCTGGCCAGCGCCTGGAGCGTTTGGACTTTGTCGTTTTTTTTCTCCAAGACTCATCTCTGCCAACTGCCGTGGGCTTCAGCGGGGGTGTCTGCTCCCCGCCTCCTGGGTGTCCTGCCCGGGCACATCGGAGGCTCAGCCTGGGTCTTGAGCCCCTACTGGTAGGTGCACTCTGAAGGCGCCCTCCGCAGCCGCCCAGGCCCACCCCTGCAGCCACCACACAGCTGCCAACAGCCCGCTCCCCGTCACCCCCCAGCCCAACTCTGCATACATCTGGCGGGGGTGCTTTTTTGACTTCCCCCGTTTTGGCCTATGGGGAAATGCTAAGGGGAAAACGTCCAGAGTCAGGCCGACCTCCTGGAACTCCAACCCGGCCTGGAGCCACAGGTTTGTCCCCTTCCCGGTTCTCACGACATGCATCGACACTCGGCTCAGCCCCGGCAGCCGCAGCTCCCGCCGGCCCGGCCAGCCGGGGTCAACCGCCCTGGCCGGCGCCTGGAGCGTTTGGACTTTGTCACTTTTTCTCCAAGACTCGATTCTGGCACATGCCATGGACTTCAGCGGGGGCTGTTCCCCGCCTCCCGGGTGTCCTGCCCGGGCACATCGGAGGCTCAGGCAATGTCTTCAACCACCGCTGGTAGGTGCACTACGGGGGCCCTCGGCAGCCGCCCAGGCCCACCCCTGCAGCCAGCACACGGCTGCCAGCAGCCACCACGCAGCTGCCAACAGCCCGCTCTCCGTCACCCCCCAGCCCCTTCTGCATACATCTGCCGGGGGTGCTTTTTTGACTTCCCCCCTTTTGGCCTATGGGGAAATGCTAAGGGGAAAACCTCCAGAGTCAGGCCGACCTCCTGGAACTCCAACCCGGCCTGGAGCCACCGGTTTGTCCCCTTCCCGGTTCTCAGGACATGCATCGACACTCGGCTCAGCCCCGGCCGCCGCAGCCCCCGCCAGCCCGGCCAGCCGGGTCCGCCACCCTGCCCGGCGCCTGGAGCGTTTGGACTTTGTCGTTTTTTTTCTCCAAGACTCACCTCTGGCACATGCCATGGACCTCAGCGGGGGCTGCTCCCCGCCTCCTGGGTGTCCTGCCCGGGCACATCGGAGGCTCAGGCAATGTCTTGAGCCACCGCTGGCAGGTGCACTCAGGGGGCCCTCCGCAGCCGCCCAGGCCCACCCCTGCAGCCAGCACACGGCTGCCAGCAGCCACCACACAGCTGCCAACAGCCCGCTCTCCGTCACCCCCCAGCCCAACTCTGCATACATCTGCTGGGGGTGCTTTTTTGACTTCCCCCCTTTTGGCCTATGGGGAAAAGCCAGGGGGAAAACCTCCAGAGTCAGGCCGACCTCATGGAACTCCAACCCGGCCTGGAGCCACCGGTTTGTCCCCTTCCCGGTTCTCAGGACATGCATCGACACTCGGCTCAGCCCCGGCCGCCGCAGCCCCCGCCAGCCCGGCCAGCCGGGTCCGCCACCCTGCCCGGCGCCTGGAGCGTTTGGACTTTGTCGTTTTTTTTCTCCAAGACTCACCTCTGGCACATGCCATGGACCTCAGCGGGGGCTGCTCCCCGCCTCCTGGGTGTCCTGCCCGGGCACATCGGAGGCTCAGCCTGGGTCTCGAGCCCCCTACTGGTAGGTGCACTACGGGGGCCCTCCGCAGCCGCCCAGGCCCACCCCTGCAGCCAGCACACGGCTGCCAGCAGCCACCACACAGCTGCCAACAGCCCACTATCCATCACCCACCAGCCCCTCTGCATACATCTGCTGGGGGTGCTTTTTTGACTTCCCCCCTTTTGGCCTATGGGGAAAAGCCAGGGGGGAAACCTCCAGAGTCAGGCCGACCTCATGGAACTCCAACCCGGCCTGGAGCCACCGGTTTGTCCCCTTCCCGGTTCTCAGGACATGCATCGACACTCGGCTCAGCCCCGGCCGCCGCAGCCCCCGCCAGCCCGGCCAGCCGGGTCCGCCACCCTGCCCGGCGCCTGGAGCGTTTGGACTTTGTCGTTTTTTTTCTCCAAGACTCACCTCTGGCACATGCCATGGACCTCAGCGGGGGCTGCTCCCCGCCTCCTGGGTGTCCTGCCCGGGCACATCGGAGGCTCAGGCAATGTCTTGAGCCACCGCTGGCAGGTGCACTCAGGGGGCCCTCCGCAGCCGCCCAGGCCCACCCCTGCAGCCAGCACACGGCTGCCAGCAGCCACCACACAGCTGCCAACAGCCCGCTCTCCGTCACCCCCCAGCCCAACTCTGCATACATCTGCTGGGGGTGCTTTTTTGACTTCCCCCCTTTTGGCCTATGGGGAAAAGCCAGGGGGAAAACCTCCAGAGTCAGGCCGACCTCATGGAACTCCAACCCGGCCTGGAGCCACCGGTTTGTCCCCTTCCCGGTTCTCAGGACATGCATCGACACTCGGCTCAGCCCCGGCCGCCGCAGCCCCCGCCAGCCCGGCCAGCCGGGTCCGCCACCCTGCCCGGCGCCTGGAGCGTTTGGACTTTGTCGTTTTTTTTCTCCAAGACTCACCTCTGGCACATGCCATGGACCTCAGCGGGGGCTGCTCCCCGCCTCCTGGGTGTCCTGCCCGGGCACATCGGAGGCTCAGCCTGGGTCTCGAGCCCCCTACTGGTAGGTGCACTACGGGGGCCCTCCGCAGCCGCCCAGGCCCACCCCTGCAGCCAGCACACGGCTGCCAGCAGCCACCACACAGCTGCCAACAGCCCACTATCCATCACCCACCAGCCCCTCTGCATACATCTGCTGGGGGTGCTTTTTTGACTTCCCCCCTTTTGGCCTATGGGGAAAAGCCAGGGGGGAAACCTCCAGAGTCAGGCCGACCTCATGGAACTCCAACCCGGCCTGGAGCCACCGGTTTGTCCCCTTCCCGGTTCTCAGGACATGCATCGACACTCGGCTCAGCCCCGGCCGCCGCAGCCCCCGCCAGCCCGGCCAGCCGGGTCCGCCACCCTGCCCGGCGCCTGGAGCGTTTGGACTTTGTCGTTTTTTTTCTCCAAGACTCACCTCTGGCACATGCCATGGACCTCAGCGGGGGCTGCTCCCCGCCTCCTGGGTGTCCTGCCCGGGCACATCGGAGGCTCAGGCAATGTCTTGAGCCACCGCTGGCAGGTGCACTCAGGGGGCCCTCCGCAGCCGCCCAGGCCCACCCCTGCAGCCAGCACACGGCTGCCAGCAGCCACCACACAGCTGCCAACAGCCCGCTCTCCGTCACCCCCCAGCCCAACTCTGCATACATCTGCTGGGGGTGCTTTTTTGACTTCCCCCCTTTTGGCCTATGGGGAAAAGCCAGGGGGAAAACCTCCAGAGTCAGGCCGACCTCATGGAACTCCAACCCGGCCTGGAGCCACCGGTTTGTCCCCTTCCCGGTTCTCAGGACCTGCACTGACACTCGGCTCAACCCCGGCAGCTGCAGCCCCCGCCGGCCCGGCCAGCCGGGTCCGCACCCCTGGCCAGCGCCTGGAGCGTTTGGACTTTGTCGTTTTTTCTCAAAGACCCATCTGTGCCAACTGCCCTGGGCTTCAGCGGGGGCTGCTCCCCGCCTCCTGGGTGTCCTGCCCGGGCACATCGGAGGCTCAGCCTGGGTCTTCAGCCCCTACTGGTAGGTGCACTCGGGGGGGCCCTCCGCAGCCGCCCAGGCCCACCCTTGCAGCCAGCACACGGCTGCCAGCAGCCACCACACAGCTGCCAACAGCCCGCTCGCCATCACCCCCCAGCCCCTCCTGCATACATCTGCCGGGGGTGCTTTTTTGACTTCCCCCGTTTTGGCCAATGGGGAAATGCCAAGGGGAAAACCTCCAGAGTCAGGCCGACCTACTGGAACTCCCACCCGGCCTGGAGCCACAGGTTTGTCCCCTTCCCGGTTCTCACGACATGCATCAACACTCGGCTCAGCCCCGGCAGCCGCAGCTCCCGCCGGCCCGGCCAGCCCGGTCCGCACCCCTGGCCTGCACGCCTGGAGCGTTTGGACTTTGTCGTTTTTTCTCCAAGACTCGCCTCTGGCACATGCCATGGACTTCAGCGGGGGCTGCTCCCCGCCTCCTGGGTGTCCTGCCCGGGCACATCGGAGGCTCAGCCTGGGTCTTGAGCTACTGCTGGTAGGTGCGCTTCGGGGGCCCTCGGCAGCCGCCCAGGCCCACCCCTGCAGCCAGCACACGGCTGCCAGCAGCCACCACACAGCTGCCAACAGCCCGCTCTCCGTCACCCCCCAGCCCCTCCTGCATACATCTGCTGGGGGTGCTTTTTTGACTTCCCCCCTTTTGGCCTATGGGGAAAAGCTAAGGGGAAAACCTCCAGAGTCAGGCCGACCTCCTGGAACTCCCACCCGGCCTGGAGCCACAGGTTTGTCCCCTTCCCGGTTCTCACGACATGCATCAACACTCGGCTCAGCCCCGGCAGCCGCAGCCCCCGCCGGCCCGGCCAGCCCGGTCCGCATCCCTGGCCAGCGCCTGGAGCGTTTGGACTTTGTCATTTTTTCTCAAAGACCCGTCTCTGCCAACTGACGTGGGCTTCAGCGGGGGCTGCTCCCCGCCTCCTGGGTGTCCTGCCCGGGCACATCGGAGGGTCAGCCTGGGTCTTGAGCTACTGCTGGTAGGTGCACTACGGGGGCCCTCGGCAGCCGCCCAGGCCCACCCCTGCAGCCAGCACACGGCTGCCAGCAGCCACCACACAGCTGCCAACAGCCCGCTCCCCGTCACCCCCCAGCCCAACTCTGCATACATCTGGCGGGGGTGCTTTTTTGACTTCCCCCCTTTTGGCCTATGGGGAAAAGCCAGGGGGGAAACCTCCAGAGTCAGGCCGACCTCCTGGAACTCCAACCCGGCCTGGAGCCACCGGTCTGTCCCCTTCCCGGTTCTCAGGACATGCATCAACACTCGGCTCAGCCCCGGCAGCCGCAGCCCCCGCCGGCCCGGCCGGCCCGGTCCGCACCCCTGGCCAGCGCCTGGAGCGTTTGGACTTTGTCGTTTTTTTTCTCCAAGACTCATCTCTGCCAACTGCCGTGGGCTTCAGCGGGGGTGTCTGCTCCCCGCCTCCTGGGTGTCCTGCCCGGGCACATCGGAGGCTCAGCCTGGGTCTTGAGCCCCTACTGGTAGGTGCACTCTGAAGGCGCCCTCCGCAGCCGCCCAGGCCCACCCCTGCAGCCACCACACAGCTGCCAACAGCCCGCTCCCCGTCACCCCCCAGCCCAACTCTGCATACATCTGGCGGGGGTGCTTTTTTGACTTCCCCCGTTTTGGCCTATGGGGAAATGCTAAGGGGAAAACGTCCAGAGTCAGGCCGACCTCCTGGAACTCCAAC
>NW_027102422.1:25000-47500 GCF_035609145.1 Eleutherodactylus coqui
GGATGGCGGCGCGGAAGGCCTCGGCCCGGCATCTCGGAGGGGGGTCGCCCGGGCGGGCAAGCCGGCCAGCCTGCTGGCCCCGCGGCCTGCGCAGGCGGGGTGGGGGGGACTCTTGCTCTCGGTGGCTCTGCCCCAGGAGGGTGCGGGGTGGCGGCAGAGGGGAGGCCGCCGCGGGTGCTTCGAGTTTGAGAAATACTCACTTGGTCAGAGACCGCACACCGCTCGTTCCCTTATATGCAAAAAAGGTGTTCGTCCTGACGTTTTGCGAGGCCTTATTTTACCGTCGTCGGCGCTATCAGGGGAAACACGCCCGCTCCTTCCGTCTCCCTGGAACCGCGCCTCGGCCCCGAGGGCCCAGGTTCAACCTCATACCGGTTCTCACGACATGCATCGACACTCGGTGCAACTCCAGCAGCCGCAGCTCCCGCCGGCCCGGCCAGCCAGGTACGCACCCCTGGTCGGCGCTTGGAGCGTTTGCACTTTGTCGTTTTTTTCTCCAAGACTCCTATCTGCCAACTGCTGTGGACTTCAGCGGTGGCTGCCGCGGGCTATGCGCGGCCTCCTGGGGGTCCCGCCTGCCCGCGCAGGCAGCTAGGACGGGGTTATCAGCAAAGCCTGTGAGGCGCTCTCATGGGGAGGGGGGGCTCCGCAGCCCCCCAAGGTGGCTTCGTACACCTCTTGAACGTTGCGGCCCGGCCGCTCGGAGAGAGCGGTGTCTACCCGGGCAGACAGCCTGTCGGCCCCGCGGCCTGGGCAGGCGGAGCAGGTACTCTTGCGCTCGGGGGCTCTGCTCGGCCCGGAGAGTTGTGTGCGGGGCGCCGTCGCCTCGCTGGAACCAGGGGCGTCGTGACGTTCGCGCGCGCCTAGCCGCCGCCAGAACAGGCCAGAAAGGTTGAGCTGCATACGGATCTAAGCCGTTGCCCAAACTAACTCTGGCCCGTGTGACACAGCCGCGCGCGCGCTTTCCTACGACACTCGACCGCCGGGCTCCCTCGGCCTGGGAGGCACTCTCGGGGCGGGGGGCACCGCAGCCCCCCAAGGTGGCTTCGTACACCTCTTGAACGTGGCGCCCGGCCGCTCGGAGAGCGGGGTCTACCCGGGCAGACAGCCTGTTGGCCCCGCGGCCTGGACAGGCGGAGCGGGGACACTTGCGCTCGGGGGCTCTGCTCCAAGGAGCGAGAGCGGCCACTCTGCTCGGCCCGGAGAGTGGGGTGCGGGGCGCCGTCGCATCGCTGGAGCCAGGGGCGTCGTGCCGTGCGCGCACGCCTAGCCGCCGCCAGAACAGGCCGGAAAGGTTGAGCTGCATACGGATCTAAGCCGTTGCCCAAACTAACTCTGGCCCGTGTGACCGACACAGCCGCGCACGCGCTTTCCTACGACACTCGACCGCCGGGCTCCCTCGGCCTGGGAGGCACTCTCGGGGCGGGGGGCACCGCAGCCCCCCAAGGTGGCTTCCGTACACCTCTTGAACGTTGGGGCCCGGCCGCTCGGAGAGCGGGGTCTACCCGGGCAGACAGCCTGTCGGCCCCGCGGCCTGGACAGGCGGAGCGGGGACTCTTGCGCTCGGGGGCTCTGCTCCAAGGAGCGAGAGCGGCCGCTCTGCACGGCCCGGAGAGCGGGGTGCGGGGCGCCGTCGCCTCGCTGGAACCAGGGGCGTCGTGACGTTCGCGCGCGCCTAGCCGCCGCCAGAACAGGCCGGAAAGGTTGAGCTGCATACGGATCTAAGCCGTTGCCCAAACTAACTCTGGCCCGTGTGACCGACACAGCCGCGCACGCGCTTTCCTACGACACTCGACCGCCAGGCTCCCCTCGGCCTGGGAGGCACTCTCGGGGCGGGGGGCACCGCAGCCCCCCAAGGTGGCTTCGTACACCTCTTGAACGTGGCGCCCGGCCGCTCGGAGAGCGGGGTCTACCCGGGCAGACAGCCTGTCGGCCCCGCGGCCTGGACAGGCGGAGCGGGGACACTTGCACTCGGGGGCTCTGCTCCAAGGAGCGAGAGCGGCCACTCTGCTCGGCCCGGAGAGTGGGGTGCGGGGCGCCGTCGCATCGCTGGAGCCAGGGGCGTCGTGCCGTGCGCGCACGCCTAGCCGCCGCCAGAACAGGCCGGAAAGGATGAGCTTCATACGGATCTAAGCCGTTGCCCAAACTACCTCTGGCCCCTGTGACCGACACAGCCGTGGCACGCGCTTTCCTACGACACTCGACCGCCGGGCTCCCTCGGCCTGGGAGGCACTCTCGGGGAGGGGGGCACCGCAGCCCCCCCAAGGTGGCTTCCGTACACCTCTTGAACGTTGGGGCCCGGCCGCTCGGAGAGCGGGGTCTACCCGGGCAGACAGCCCGTCGGCCCCGCGGCCTGGACAGGCGGAGCGGGGACAAGCCAAGGCTACCGGCGGGCGGGATCGACCGGGTAGCCGCCGTGGGGAACACAACTTGGACGTCTCGCGCCGTCGCGGACCACCGTCCTCCGTCTCTCTCTCCCTCTCTCGGAAGGGAGGCCGCCCGAGGCGCACGGGCCTCGGACGGCCAGGGGTGGAAGGGCTCCACCCCAAGGTGGCTTCCGTACACCTCTTGAACGTTGGGGCCCGGCCGCTCGGTGAGAGCAGGGTCTACCCGGGCAAACAGCCCGTCGGCCCCGCGGCCTGGACAGGCGGAGCGGGGGCAAGCCAAGGCTACCGGCGGGCGGGATCGACCGGGTAGCCGCCGTGGGGAACACAACTTGGACGTCTCGCGCCGTCGCGGACCACCGTCCTCCGTCTCTCTCTCCCTCTCTCGGAAGGGAGGCCGCCCGAGGCGCACGGGCCTCGGACGGCCAGGGGTGGAAGGGCTCCACCCCAAGGTGGCTTCCGTACACCTCTTGAACGTTGGGGCCCGGCCGCTCGGTGAGAGCAGGGTCTACCCGGGCAAACAGCCTGTCGGCCACGCGGCCTGGACAGGCGGAGTGGGGGCAAGCCAAGGCTACCGGCGGGCGGGATCGACCGGGTAGCCGCCGTGGGGAACACAACTTGGACGTCTCGCGCCGTCGCGGACCACCGTCCTCCGTCTCTCTCTCCCTCTCTCGGAAGGGAGGCCGCCCGAGGCGCACGGGCCTCGGACGGCCAGGGGTGGAAGGGCTCCACCCCAAGGTGGCTTCCGTACACCTCTTGAACGTTGGGGCCCGGCCGCTCGGTGAGAGCGGGGTCTACCCGGGAAGACAGCCCGTCGGCCCCGCGGCCTGGACAGGCGGAGCGGGGACAAGCCAAGGCTACCGGCGGGCGGGATCGACCGGGTAGCCGCCGTGGGGAACACAACTTGGACGTCTCGCGCCGTCGCGGACCACCGTCCTCCGTCTCTCTCTCCCTCTCTCGGAAGGGAGGCCGCCCGAGGCGCACGGGCCTCGGACGGCCAGGGGTGGAAGGGCTCCACCCCAAGGTGGCTTCCGTACACCTCTTGAACGTTGGGGCCCGGCCGCTCGGTGAGAGCGGGGTCTACCCGGGCAAACAGCCCGTCGGCCACGCGGCCTGGACAGGCGGAGCGGGGGCAAGCCAAGGCTACCGGCGGGCGGGATCGACCGGGTAGCCGCCGTGGGGAACACAACTTGGACGTCTCGCGCCGTCGCGGACCACCGTCCTCCGTCTCTCTCTCCCTCTCTCGGAAGGGAGGCCGCCCGAGGCGCACGGGCCTCGGACGGCCAGGGGTGGAAGGGCTCCACCCCAAGGTGGCTTCCGTACACCTCTTGAACGTTGGGGCCCGGCCGCTCGGTGAGAGCAGGGTCTACCCGGGCAAACAGCCTGTCGGCCACGCGGCCTGGACAGGCGGAGTGGGGGCAAGCCAAGGCTACCGGCGGGCGGGATCGACCGGGTAGCCGCCGTGGGGAACACAACTTGGACGTCTCGCGCCGTCGCGGACCACCGTCCTCCGTCTCTCTCTCCCTCTCTCGGAAGGGAGGCCGCCCGAGGCGCACGGGCCTCGGACGGCCAGGGGTGGAAGGGATCCACCCCCCGCGGGAAGGGGACGCGCGGCGGCACCCGGACGCGGGAGCGTTGACCCGGGGGTCTTTACTCCGCCGAGGCGTAGCCCGGAGAAGGAGCGAGACCGGCCGGCGGGGGTGGAACACCCCCTCATGCCTCGCTCCTTCTGGGGATAAAGCGCGTCGTCCGCAGGCCGCCGTCCCCTATCCCCGCCCTGGACCGCCCGCATCGGCCGGAGCCCGAGGGGACAGGCGGGGGTCCTTCGCTTTCGGGAAAACCGTCACCAAACGTGGGGCCCGTGGCCCCGCTCTCGGCCGCCCTGAGGCGGGAGAGCCCGGATCGTTCTCTCTCTCGGCGTCGGCCCCACCGACGCCGTCGCACGGTGGCCTGGGAAAGGGCTGCACCCCCTGCGCCACGCTTCTCCCCCGGAGTACTCCCCCCGCAGGGGGCTCCGCGGGGTGTCCCGACGCGCAGAGTCGCTCGCCTTCTTCCGCGGGGGACGGGAGGGACGCCCACGCGCGTCCCTTCCCCATCCTCGAGAGCCGTACGCGCCGAGGGTGAACCCGCTCGCCGGGGCGCCGGGGAGCAGGGCCCTTGTGGTCCTTCCCCGGACATGGGCGCGGCGAGGGTCCCCCGGCCGCGACGGCTCTCCCGTTGACCCACTCTCTCGCCTTGGGTGGTGGTGATGGAGGCGGCTGCCTACGCCTCAGCCCGGCATCTCGGAGGGGGGTCGCCCGGGCAGCCAGCCAGCCAGCCAGCCTGTTGGCCCCGCGGCCTGCACAGGCGGAGTGGGGACACTTGCGCTCTATGACTCTGCTCCCAGGGAGGTGGCAGAGGGGCGGCCGCGGTGCTTTGACTTTGAGCGGTCCCCACTCCAGCACTCTGAGAAATAGTCACTTTGTCAAAGACCGCACACCGCTCGTTCCCTTATATGCAAAAAAGGTGTTCGTCCTGACGTTTTGCGAGCCCTTATTTTACCGTCGTCGGCGCTATCAGGGGAAACAGGCCCGCTCCTTCCGCCTTCATGGAACCGTAGCTCGGCCCCGAGGGCCCAGGATTACCCTCATACCGGTTCTCACGACATGCGTCGACACTCGGCTCGGCCCCGGCAGCCGCAGCTCCCGCCGGCCCGGCCAGCCGGGTCCGCACCCCTGGCCGGCGCCTGGAGCGTCTGGACTTTGTCGTTTTCTCTCCGAGACTCGTCTCTGCCAACTGCCGTGGACTTCGGCGGGGGCTGCCGCGGGCTGTGCCCGGCCTCTTGGGGGTCCCGCCTGCCCGCGCAGGCAGCTAGGACAGGGTTATCAGCGCTCTCAGGGGGGCCTCCGCAGACCCCCCACAGGTGGCTTCGTACACCTCTTGAACGTGGCGCCCGGCCGCTCGGTGAGAGCGGGGTCTTCCCAGGCAAGCCGCCTGTGGGCCCCGCGGCCTGGACAGGCGGAGCGGAGACAAGCCCAGGCTACCGGTAGGATCGACCGGCTGGCAGTCGTGGTGGAGCAACGGGGACGCCTCGCGCCGCCGCGGGCCGCCGTCCTCCGTCTCTCTCCCACTCTCGGAGGCAGGCCGCCCGAGGCCAACGGGCCTCGGACGGCGTGGGGTGGAAGGGCTCCACCCCAGGGGAAGAAAACACGCCCGCGCGCGTTTGCACAGTCTGCCCCGGCCCGGCATCTCGGAGGGGGGTCGCCCGGGCAGCCAGCCAGCCTGTCGGCCCCGCGGCCTGCACAGGCGGAGTGGGGACCCTCGCGCTCGATGACTCTGCTCCCAGGGAGGTGGCAGAGGGGCGGCCGCGGTGCTTTGACTTTGAGCGGTCCCCACTCCGCACATTGAGAAATAGTCACTTTGTCAAAGACCGCACACCGCTCGTTCCCTTATATGCAAAAAAGGTGTTCGTCCTGACGTTTTGCGAGGCCCTAATTTACCGCCGTCGGCGCTATCAGGGGAAACGGGCCCGCTCCTTCCGCCCTCCTGGAACCGTGCCTCGGCCCGGAGCGACCAGGATTACCCTCATACCGGTTCTCACGACATGCATTGACACTCGGCTCAGCCCCGGCAGCCGCAGCTCCCGCCGGCCCGGCCAGCCGGGTCCGCCCCCCGTGGCCGGCGCCTGGAGCGTTTGGACTTTGTCGTTTTTTCAAAGACTCATCTCTGCCAACTGCCCTGGGCTTCAGCAGTGGCTGCCGCGGGCTGTGCACGGCCTCCTGGGGGAGTCCCGCCTGCCCGCGCAGGCAGCTAGGACAGGGTTATCAGCGCTCTCAGGGGGGCCTCCGCAGACCCCCCACAGGTGGCTTCGTACACCTCTTGAACGTGGCGCCCGGCCGCTCGGAGAGCGGGGTCTACCCGGGCAGCCAGCCGGCCTGTCGGCCCCGCGGCCTGGACAGGCGGAGTGGGGACACTCGCGCTCGATGACTCTGCTCCCAGGGAGGTGGCAGAGGGGCGGCCGCGGTGCTTTGACTTTGAGCGGCCCCCACTCCCTTCCCAGCACTCTGAGAAATAGTCACTTTGTCAAAGACCGCACACCGCTCGTTCCCTTATATGCAAAAAAGGTGTTCGTCCTGACGTTTTGCGAGGCCTTAATTTACCGCCGTCGGCGCTATCAGGGGGAACAGGCCCGCTCCTTCCGCCTTCCTGGAACCGTGCCTCGGCCCCGAGGGCCCAGGATTACCCTCATACCGGTTCTCACGACAAGCATCGACACTCGGCTCAGCCCCAGCCGCCGCAGCTCCCGCCGGCCCGGCCAGCCGGGTCCGCCCTCCGTGGCCGGCGCCTGGAGCGTTTGGACTTTGTCGTTTTTCTCAAAGACTCATCTCTGCCAACTGCCGTGGGATTCAGCAGGGGCTGCCACGGCTGTTCCCCGCCTCCTGGGTGTCCTGCCCTGCAACACCGGAGGGTCAGGGGGGGTCTTGAGCAACTACTGGTAGGTGCAGCACCTCGGGGGCCCTCTGCAGCCAGCACACTGCTGCCAACAGCCCGCTCCCCATCACCAGCCAGCCCCTTCTGCATACATCTGGCGGGGGTGCTTTTTTGACTTCCCCCATTTTGGCCTATGGGGAAAAGCCAGGGGGAAAACCTCCAGAGTCAGGCCAACCTCCTGGAACTCCAGCTCGGCCTGGAGCTACTGGTTTGCCCCCTTCCCGGTTCTCAGGACATGCCTTGACACTCGGCTCTTCCCCAGCCGCCGCAGCTCCCCTCGGCCCGGCCAGCCGGGTCCGCCCCCCTGACCGGCGCCCGGAGCAGTTTGGACTTTGTCGTTTTTTTTCTCCAAGACTCATCTCTGCCAACTGCCAAGGACTTCAGCAGGGGCTGCCACCTGCTGTTCCCCGCCAATGGGTGTCCTACCCTGCAACACCGGAGGCTCAGGCAGGGTCTTGAGCAACTGCTGGTAGGTGCTCTCAGGGGGCCCCTCCACACCCCCAGGCCCACATCCAGGGCCTCCCTCCCGGCCCCTGGAGCAGCCAGCACCCCCTCACCGTCAGCACTCTCTCCCCGTTGGGACTGTGAAACTTTTCTGACCGTGCAAGCTTCGTCAAACGGCAAGGGGGCAACCGGCGTTCTGTGCCCGGCCTCCTGGGGTCCTGCCCGGGCACATCGGAGGCTCAGCCTGGGTTTTCAGCCACCACGGGCAGGTGCACTCAGGGGGCCCTCCGCAGCCGCCCATGCACACCTCTGCAGCCAGCACACCGCTGCCAACAGCCCGCTCCCCATCACCAGCCAGCCCCTTCTGCATACATCTGGCGGGGGTGCTTTTTTGACTTCCCCCCTTTTGGCCTATGGGGAAAAGCCAAGGGGAAAACCTCCAGAGTCAGGCCGACCTCCTGGAACTAGAGCTCGGCCTGGAGCCACCGGTTTGTCCCCTTCCCGGTTCTCAGGACCTGCACTGACACTCGGCTCAGCACCGGCAGCTGCAGCCCCCGCCGGCCCGGCCAGCCGGGTCCGCACCCCTGGCCGGCACGCCTGGAGCGTTTGGACTTTGTCATTTTCATGACTTGTCTCCTCAGACATTGTCCGACTGCAAGGGGGGCGGCCGCGGTCCGTGCCCAGCCTCCAGGGGTTGCCCCCGGCCCCTGGAGCAGCCAGCACCCCCCTCGCCGTCAGCACTCTCTCCCCGTTGGGACTTTGAAACTTTTCTGACCGTGCAAGCTTCGTCAAACGGCAAGGGGGCAACCGGCGTTCTGTGCCCGGCCTCCTGGGGTCCTGCCCGGGCACATCGGAGGCTCAGCCTGGGTTTTCAGCCACCACGGGCAGGTGCACTCGGGGGGCCCTCCGCAGCCGCCCATGCACACCTCTGCAGCCAGCACACCGCTGCCAACAGCCCGCTCCCCATCACCAGCCAGCCCCTCTGCATACATCTGCTGGGGGTGCTTTTTTGACTTCCCCCATTGTGGCCAATGGGAAAATGCCAAGGGGAAAACCTCCGGAGTCAGGCCCACCTCCTGGAACTCCATCCCGGCCTGGAGCTACTAGTTTGTCCCCTTTCCGGTTCTCAGGACATGCATTGACACTCGGCTCTTCCCAAGCCGCCGCAGCTCCCGCCGGCCCGTCCAGCCGGGTCCGCACCCCTGGCCGGCGCCTGGAGCGTTTGGACTTTGTCGTTTTTCCTCAAAGACTCATCTCTGCCAACTGCCCTGGGCTTCAGCAGTGGCTGCCGCGGGCTGTGCACGGCCTACTGGGGGGTCCCGCCTGCCCGCGCAGGCAGCTAGGACAGGGCTCTCAGCAAGGGCTTGGAGGCGGTGTCAGGGGGGCCTCCGCAGCACCCCCAAGGTGGCTTCCTACACCTCTCGAACGTTGGGGCCCGGCCGCTCGGAGAGCGGGGTCTGCCCGGGCAGCCAGCCAGCCTGTCGGCCCCGCGGCCTGGACAGGCGGAGTGGGGACACTCGCGCTCGATGACTCTGCTCCCAGGGAGGTGGCAGAGGGGCGGCCGCGGTGCTTTGACTTTGAGCGGTCCCCACTCCTCAGCACATTGAGAAATAGTCACTTTGTCAAGGACCGCACACCGCTCGTTCCCTTATATGCAAAAAAGGTGTTCGTCCTGACGTTTTGCGAGGCCCTAATTTACCGCCGTCGGCGCTATCAGGGGAAACGGGCCCGCTCCTTCCGCCCTCCTGGAACCGTGCCTCGGCCCGGAGCGACCAGGATTACCCTCATACCGGTTCTCACGACATACATCGACACTCGGCTCAGCCCCGGCAGCCGCAGCTCCCGCCGGCCCAGCCAGCCGGGTCCGCCACCCTGGCCGGCACGCCTGGAGCGTTTGGACTTTGTCGTTTTTTCAAAGACTCATCCCTGCCAACGACTTCAGCAGGGGCTGCCACCTGCTGTTCCCCGCCAATGGGTGTCCTGACCTGCAACACCGGAGGGTCATGGGGGGTCTTGAGCAACTACTGGTAGGTGCAGCACCTCGGGGGCCCTCTGCAGCCAGCACACTGCTGCCAACAGCCCGCTCCCCGTCACCCCCCAGCCCCTCTGCATACATCTGCCGGGGGTGCTTTTTTGACTTCCCCCATGTTGGCCTATGGGGAAAAGCCAGGGGGAAAACCTCCAGAGTCAGGCCGACCTCCTGGAACCCTAGCCCGGCCTGGAGCTACTGGTTTGCCCCCTTCCCGGTTCTCAGGACATGCCTTGACACTCGGCTCTTCCCCAGCCGCCGCAGCTCCCGTCGGCCCGGCCAGCCGGGTCCGCCCCCCTGACCGGCGCCTGGAGCAGTTTGGACTTTGTCATTTTTTTCAAAGACTCATCTCTGCCAAGGACTTCAGCAGGGGCTGCCACCTGCTTTTCCCCGCCAATGGGTGTCCTGCCCTGCAACACCGGAGGCTCAGGCAGGGTCTTGAGCAACTGCTGGTAGGTGCTCTCAGGGGGCCCCGCCACACCCCCAGGCCCACCTCCAGGGCCTCCCTCCCGGCCCCTGGAGCAGCCAGCACCCCCCTCACCGTCAGCACTCTCTCCCCGTTGGGACTTTGAAACTTTTCTGACCGTGCAAGCTTCATCAAACGGCAAGGGGGCAACCGGCGTTCTGTGCCCGGCCTCCTGGGGTCCTGCCCGGGCACATCGGAGGCTCAGCCTGGGTTTTCAGCCACCACGGGCAGGTGCACTCGGGGGGCCCTCCGCAGCCGCCCATGCACACCTCTGCAGCCAGCACACCGCTGCCAACAGCCCGCTCCCCATCACCAGCCAGCCCCTCTGCATACATCTGCCGGGGGTGCTTTTTTGACTTCCCCCATTTTGGCCAATGGGAAAAGCCAGGGGGAAAACCTCCAGAGTCAGGCCGACCTCCTGGAACTCCAGCTCGGCCTGGAGCTACTGGTTTGTCCCCTTCCCGGTTCTCAGGACATGCATCGACACTCGGCTCAGCCCCGGCAGCCGCAGCCCCCGCCAGCCCGGCCAGCCGGGTCCGCCCCCCTGGCCGGCGCCTGGAGCGTTTGGACTTTGTCATTTTCATGACTTGTCTCCTCGAACTTTGTTCGACTGCAAGGGGGTGTGCCCAGCCTCCAGGGGTTGCCCCCGGCCCCTGGAGCAGCCAGCTCCCCCTCGCCCTCAACACTCTCTCTCCGTGGGGACTTTGAAACTTTTTCTGACCGTGCAAGCTTCATCGGACGGCAAGGGGGCAAGCTGTGGTCTGTGCCCGGCCTCCTGGGTTCCTGCCCGGGGCACATCGGAGGCTCAGCCTGGGTTTTCAGCCACCACCGGTAGGTGCGCTTTGGGGGCCCTCCGCAGCCGCCCTGGGCCACCCCTGCAGCCAGCGCACTGCTGCCAACAGCCCGCTCTCCATCACCAGCCAGCCCCGTCCGCGCACATCTGCCGGGGGTGCTTTTTTGAGAAATACTGTCACTTTGTCAAGGACCACACACCGCTCGTTCCCTTATACCCCGACAAGGTGTTCGTGGTGACGTTTTGCGAGGCCTTATTTTACCGCCGTCGGCGCTATCAGGTGAAACAGGCGCGCTCCTTCCGCCCTCCTGGAACCGTGGCTCGGCCCGGAGCGACCAGGATTACCCTCATACCGGTTCTCACCACCTGCGTTGACACTCGGCTCCGCCCCGGCAGCTGCAGCTCCCGCCGCCCCGGCCGGCCGGGTCCGCTCCCCTGGCCGGCACGCCTGGAGCGTTTGGACTTTGTCATTTTCATGACTTGTCTCCTCAAACCTTGTTCGACTGCCAGGGGGGCTGCCGCAGTCCGTGCCCAGCCTCCAGGGGTTGCCCCCGGCCCCTGGAGCTGCCGGCACCCCCCTCACCGTCAGCACTCTCTCCCCGTTGGGACTTTGAAACTTTTCTGACCGTGCAAGCTTCATCAAACGGCAAGGGGGCAGGCTGCGGTCTGTGCCCGGCCTCCTGGGGTCCTGCCCGGGCACATCGGAGGCTCAGCCTGGGTTTTCAGCCACCACTGGCAGGTGCACTCAGGGGGCCCTACGCAGACGCCCATGCACACCTATGCAGCCAGCACACTGCTGCCAACAGACCACTCTCCGTCACCCGCCAGCCCCTCTGCATACATCTGCTGGAGGTGCTTTTTTGACTTCCCCCATTTTGGCCTATGGGGAAAAGCCAGGGGGAAAACCTCCAGAGTCAGGCCGACATCCTGGAACTCCAGCTCGGCCCAGAGCCACCGGTCTGTCCCCTTCCCGGTTCTCAGGACATGCATTGACACTCGGCTCAGCCCCGGCAGCCGCAGCCCCCGCCGGCCCGGCCGGCCGGGTCCGCACCCCTGGCCGGCACGCCTGGAGCGTTTGGACTTTGTCATTTTCATGACTTGTCTCCTCAAACTTTGTTCGACTGCAAGGGGGGCGGCCGCGGTCCGTGCCCAGCCTCCAGGGGCTGCCCCGGGCCCCTGGAGCAGCCAGCGCCCCCTCGCCGTCAACACTCTCTCCCCGTTGGGACTTTGAAACTTTTTCTGACCGTGCAAGCTTCATCAAACGGCAAGGGGGCAGGCTGCGGTCTGTGCCCGGCCTCCTGGGGTCCTGCCCGGGGACATCGGAGGCTCAGGCAGGGTCTTGAGCTACTGCTGGTAGGTGCACTCAGGGGGCCCTCTTCAGCCGCCCAGGGCCACCCCTGCAGCCACCACACAGCTGCCAACAGCCCGCTCTCCATCACCCCCCAGCCCCTCTGCATACATCTGCTGGGGGTGCTTTTTTGCCTCCCCCCGTTTTGGCCTATGGGGAAAAGCCAGGGGGAAAACCTCCAGAGTCAGGCCGACCTCCTGGAACTCCAGCTCGGCCTGGAGCTACTGGTCTGTCCCCTTCCCGGTTCTCAGGAGATGCATCGACACTCGGCTCAGCCCCGGCAGCCGCAGCACCCGCCGGCCAGGCCAGCCGGGTCCGCCCCCCTGGCCGGCGCCTGGAGCAGTTTGGACTTTGTCATTTTCATGACTTGTCTCCTCAAACTTTGTTCTACTGCAAGGGGGGCTGCCGCGGTCCGTGCCCAGCCTCCAGGGGTTCCCCCCCCCGGCCCCTGGAGCAGCCAGCACCCCCTCGCCGTCAACACTCTCTCCCCGTCGGGACTTTGAAACTTTTCTGACCGTGCAAGCTTCATCAAACGGCAAGGGGGCAGGCTGCGGTCTGTGCCCGGCCTCCTGGGGTCCTGCCCGGGGATATCGGAGGCTCAGGCAGGGTCTTCAGCAACTGCTGGTAGGTGCTCTCAGGGGGCCCCTCCACACCCCCAGGCCCACCTCCAGGGCTTCCCTCCCGGCCCCTGGAGCAGCCAGCACCCCCTCACCGTCAGCACTCTCTCCCCGTTGGGACTTTGAAACTTTTCTGACCGTGCAAGCTTCATCAAACGGCAATGGGGGGGGCAACCGGCGGTCTGTGCCCGGCCTCCTGGGGTCCTGCCCGGGGACATCGGAGGCTCAGCCAGGGTGTTGAGCAACTACTGGTAGGTGCTCTCAGGGGGCCCTCCGCAGCCGCCCCGGGCCACCCCTGCAGCCGGCACACCGCTGCCAACAGCCCGCTCTCCGTCACCAGCCAGCCCCGTCCGCGCACATCTGCCGGGGGTGCTTTTTTTGAGACACACTGTCACTTTGTCAAAGACCGCACACCGCTCGTTCCCTTATACCCCGACAAGGTGTTCGTGCTGACGTTTTGCGAGGCCTTATTTTACCGCCGTCGGCGCTATCAGGGGAAACAGGCCCGCTCCTTCCGCCCTCCTGGAACCGTGCCTCGGCCCGGAGCGGCCAGGTTTACCCTCATGCCGGTTCTCGTGACATGCATCGACACTCGGCTCAACCCCGTCAGCCGCAGCTCCCGCCGGCCCGGCCAGCCGGGTCCGCCCCCCCTGGCCGGCGCCTGGAGCAGTTTGGACTTTGTCATTTTCATGACTTGTCTCCTCAAACTTTGTTCGACTGCAAGGGGGGCTGCCGCAGTCTGTGCCCAGCCTCCAGGGGTTGCCACCGGAGCAGCCAGCACCCCCTCGGCGTCAACACTCTCTCCCCGTTGGGACTTTGAAACTTTTCTGACCGTGCAAGCTTCATCAAACGGCAAGGGGGGCAGGCTGCGGTCTGTGCCCGGCCTGCTGGGGTCCTGCCCGGGGACATCGGAGGCTCAGCCAGGGTTTTGAGCCACCGCTGGCAGGTGCACTCAGGGGGCCCTCCGCAGCCGCCCAGGCACACCTCTTCAGCCAGCACACTGCTGCCAAACACCCGCTCCCCATCACCCCCCAGCCCCTCTGCATACATCTGCTGGGGGTGCTTTTTTGACTTCCCCCATTTTGGCCTATGGGGAAAAGCCAGGGGGAAAACCTCCAGAGTCAGGCCGACCTTCTGGAACTCGAGCTCGGCCTGGAGCCGCCGGTTTGTCCCCTTCCCGGTTCTCAGGACCTGCATTGACACTCGGCTCAGCCCCGGCAGCCGCAGCCCCCGCCGGCCCAGCCAGCCGGGTCCGCCCCCCTGGCCGGCGCCTGGAGCGTTTGGACTTTGTCATTTTCATGGCTTGTCTCCTCAAACTTTGTCCGACTGCAAGGGGGGCTGCCGCAGTCCGTGCCCAGCCTCCAGGGGTTGTCCCCGGCCCCTGGAGCAGCCAGCACCCCCTCGCCGTCAACGCTCTCTCCCCGTTGGGACTTTGAAACTTTTCTGACCGTGCAAGCTTCGTCAAACGGCAATGGGGCAAGCGGCGGGCTCTGCCCGGCCTCCTGGGGTCCTGCCCGGGGACATCGGAGGCTCAGCCAGGGTGTTGAGCCACCGCTGGCAGGTGCACTCAGGGGGCCCTCCGCAGCCGCCCATGCCCACCCCTGCAGCCAGCACACGGCTGCCAACAGCCCGCTCTCCGTCACCCCCCAGCCCCTCTGCATACATCTGCTGGGGGTGCTTTTTTGGCTCCCCCCCCGTTTTGGCCTATGGGGAAAAGCCAGGGGGAAAACCTCCAGAGTCAGGCCGACCCCCCGGAACTCCAACCCGGCCTGGAGCCACCGGTTTGTCCCCTTCCCGGTTCTCAGGACATGCATTGACACTCGGCTCAGCCCCGGCAGCCGCAGCCCCCGCCGGCCCGGCCAGCCGGGTCCGCCACCCTGCCCGGCGCCTGGAGCGTTTGGACTTTGTCGTTTTTTCTCCAAGACTCGCCTCTGGCACATGCCATGGACCTCAGCGGGGGCTGCTCCCCGCCTCCTGGGTGTCCTGCCCGGGCACATCGGAGGCTCAGCCTGGGTCTTGGGCCCCTTCTGGTAGGTGCACTTTGGGGGCCCTCCGCAGCCGCCCAGGCCCACCTCCTGCAGCCACCACACAGCTGCCAACTGCCCGCTCTCCGTCACCCGCCAGCCCCTCTGCATACATCTGCTGGGGGTGCTTTTTTGACTTCCCCCATTGTGGCCAATGGGACAATGCCAA
Source organism: Eleutherodactylus coqui (assembly GCF_035609145.1). Taxonomy (NCBI): domain Eukaryota; kingdom Metazoa; phylum Chordata; class Amphibia; order Anura; family Eleutherodactylidae; genus Eleutherodactylus; species Eleutherodactylus coqui. Next base: position 39,745 of record NW_027102422.1, read on the forward strand.
GGGGAAAACCTCCAGAGTCCTGCCGACCTCCTGGAACTCCAACCCGGCCTGGAGCCACCGGTTTGTCCCCTTCCCGGTTCTCAGGACCTGCATTGACACTCGGCTCAGCCCCGGCCGCCGCAGCTCCCGCCGGCCCCGGCCAGCCGGGTCCGCACCCCAGGCCGGCGCCTGGAGCGTTTGGACTTTGTCATTTTCATGACTTGTCTCCTCAAACTTTGTTCGACTGCAAGGGGGGCTGCCGCAGTCCGTGCCCAGCCTCCAGGGGTTGCCCCCGGCCCCTGGAGCAGCCAGCACCTCCTCGCCGTCAACACTCTCCCCCCGTGGGGACTTTGAAACTTTTCTGACCGTGCAAGCTTCGTCAAACGGCAAGGGGGCAAGCGGCGGGCTCTGCCCGGCCTCCTGGGGTCCTGCCCGGGGACATCGGAGGCTCAGCGGGGGTTTTCAGCCACCACTGGTAGGTGCGCTTTGGGGGCCCTCCGCAGCCGCCCCGGGCCACCCCTGCAGCCAGCACACTGCTGCCAACAGCCCGCCGCTCTCCCACACCAGCCAGCCCCGTCTGCACACATCTGCCGGGGGTGCTTTTTTGAGAAACACTGTCACTTTGTCAAAGACCGCACACCGCTCGTTCCCTTATACCCCGACAAGGTGTTCGTGCTGACGTTTTGCGAGGCCTTATTTTACCGCCGTCGGCGCTATCAGGGGAAGCGGGCCCGCTCCTTCCGCCCTCCTGGAACCGTGCCTCGGCCCGGAGCGGCCAGGTTTACCCTCATACCGGTTCTCGTGACCTGCATTGACACTCGGCTCTTCCCCGGCCGCCGCAGCTCCCGCCGGTCCGACCAGCTGGGTCCGCCCCCCTGGACGGCACGCCTGGAGCGTTTGGACTTTGTCATTTTCATGACTCGTCTCCTCAAACTTTGTTCGACTGCAAGGGGGGCTGCCGCAGTCCGGGCCCAGCCTCCAGCGGTTGCCCCCGGCCGCTGGAGCTGCCAGCACCCCCTCGCCGTCAACACTCTCTCCCCGTTGGGACTTTGAAACTTTTCTGACCGTGCAAGCTTCGTCAAACGGCAATGGGGGGCAACCGGCGTTCTGTGCCCGGCCTCCTGGGGTCCTGCCCGGGCACATCGGAGGCTCAGCCTGGGTTTTCAGCCACCACGGGCAGGTGCACTCAGGGGGCCCACCGCAGCCGCCCAGGCCCACCCCTGCAGCCACCACGCAGCTGCCAACAGCCCGCTCTCCGTCACCCCCCAGCCCCTTCTGCATACATCTGCCGGGGGTGCTTTTTTGACTTCCCCCCTTTTGGCCTATGGGGAAAAGCCAGGGGGAAAACCTCCAGAGTCAGGCCGACCTTCTGGAACTCCAGCTCGGACTGGAGCCACCGGTTTGTCCCCTTCCCGGTTCTCAGGAGATGCATCGACACTCGGCTCAGCCCCGGCAGCCGCAGCACCCGCCGGCCAGGCCAGCCACGTCCGCCCCCCTGGCCGGCGCCTGGAGCGTTTGGACTTTGTCGTTTTTTTCCCCAAGACTCGCCTCTGCCAACTGCCAAGGACTTCAGCAGGGGCTGCCACGGCTGTTCCCCGCCTCCTGGGGTTCATGCCCGGGCACATCGGAGGCTCAGGCAGGGTCTTGAGCAACTACTGTTGGGTGCTCTCAGGGGGGCCCCTCCACACCCCCAGGCCGACCTCCAGGGGCTGCCCCCGGACCCTGGAGCAGCCTGCACCCCCCTCGCCGTCAACACTCTCCCCCCGTTGGGACTTTGAAACTTTTCTGACCGTGCGAGCTTCATCGGACGGGAAGGGGGCGACCTGCGGGCTCTGCCCGGCCTCCCGGGGTCCCTGCCCGGGCCCCGTGGGAGGTACAGGCAGGGTTTCTCACCTACTACCCGTAGGCACTCTCAGGGGGCCCTCCGCGCCCTCAGGCCGCCCTCCCCGGGCTTCCCCCGGGTCCGCGGAGCAGCCCGCCACCCCTCGCCGCACTGTCTCTCGCCCCCCGTCGGGACTTTGAAACTTTTCCCCCCCGTGCAAACCTCACCGGGGGGCAGAGGGAGAGACCTGCGGGCCGTGCCCGGCCTCCCGGGACTCCCTCCGGGCAGCGCGGGCGGCTCGGACGGGGTTTTCAGCGAGTGCTGGGGGGGGTGTCTTCGGGGGCCCCCCGCGGGCCCCCCGGGGCACCTGCGCGGGGTGGCCCCTGCTGCCAGGCACCCACTCCCCATCGACCATCCAGCCCCCCTACATACATCTGGCGGGGGTGCTTTTTTGAGTTCCCCCATTTTGGCAACTTGGCACCTCCTATGGGGAAACCGGCAAAATCATGCCGACCTCCTGGAACTCCGGCTCGGCCTGGAGCCGCCGGTTTGTCCCCTTCCCGGTTCTCAGGCATTTTCGGACTTTGTCATTTTTTCAGCACTCTGTCAATGCGGCCAGCGGGAGCTGCCGCGGTCTGTGCCCAGGCACCAGGCACTAAAAACGGACACAGTCGGAGGGTCAGGGGGTGTCTCGGCCAGATACTGAAAAACACTCAGGGGGTGCCCAGGCACCAGGCGCTCCAAACGGACACAGTCGGAGGGTCAGGGGGTGTCTCGGCCAGATACTGGAAAACACTCAGGGGCGCCCGGAGGCTGCACAGGGCCACCCCAGGCCGCTCCCCCGGGCACCCGGGCGGCCATATTGGCGGCTGAGACCCCCTCTTCAGCGAACGCCAGGGGGCGCTCAGGGGCACACGGGGGCTGCTCCACTCGCCCCAGGGCGGCCCCCGCGGGTACCCGGGCGGCCATATTGGCGGCTGGGACCCCCTCTTGAGCAAACGCCAGGGGGGCGCTCAGGGACGCACGGGGGCTGCTCCACTCGCCCCAGGCCGGCCTCCCTGGGTACCCGGGCGGGCACATTAGCGGCTGAGACCCCCTCTCCACCAGAGACCGGGGGGCGCTCGGGGACACACGGGGGCTGCTCCACTCGCCCCAGGCCGGACTCCCTGAGGCGGGCACATTAGCGGCTGAGACCCCCTCTCCACCAGAGACCGGGGGGCGCTCGGGGACACACGGGGGCTGCTCCACTCGCCCCAGGCCGGACTCCCTGAGGCGGGCACATTAGCGGCTGAGGCCCCCTCTCCACCAAAGACCGGGGGACGCTCAGGGACACACGGGGGCTGCTCCACTCGCACCAGGCCGGCCTCCCTGAGGCGGGCACATTAGCGGCTGAGACCCCCTCTTCAGCAAACGTCAGGGGACACTCAGGGACACGCGGGGGCTGCTCCACTCGCCCCAGGCCGGCCTCCCTGAGGCGGGCACATTAGCGGCTGAGACCCCCTCTCGACCAAAGACCGGGGGACGCTCAGGGACACACGGGGGCTGCTCCACTCGCCCCAGGCCGGCCTCCCTGAGGCGGGCACATTAGCGGCTGAGGCCCCCTCTCCACCAAAGACCGGGGGACGCTCAGGGACACACGGGGGCTGCTCCACTCGCCCCAGGCCGGCCTCCCTGAGGCGGGCACATTAGCGGCTGAGACCCCCTCTCGACCAAAGACCGGGGGACGCTCAGGGACACACGGGGGCTGCTCCACTCGCCCCAGGCCGGCCTCCCTGAGGCGGGCACATTAGCGGCTGAGGCCCCCTCTCCACCAAAGACCGGGGGACACACAGGGACACACGGGGGCTGCTCCACTCGCCCCAGGCCGGCCTCCCTGAGGCGGGCACATTAGCGGCTGAGGCCCCCTCTCCACCAGAGACCGGGGGACGCTCAGGGACACACGGGGGCTGCTCCACTCGCCCCAGGCCGGCCTCCCTGAGGCGGGCACATTAGCGGCTGAGACCCCCTCTCCACCAAAGACCGGGGGACGCTCAGGGACACACGGGGGCTGCTCCACTCGCCCCAGGCCGGACTCCCTGAGGCGGGCACATTAGCGGCTGAGACCCCCTCTCCACCAAAGACCGGGGGGGCACTCGGGGACACACGGGGGCTGCTCCACTCGCCCCAGGCCGGACTCCCTGAGGCGGGCACATTAGCGGCTGAGACCCCCTCTCCACCAGAGACCGGGGGGCGCTCGGGGACACACGGGGGCTGCTCCACTCGCCCCAGGCCGGCCTCCCTAGGTACCCAGGCGGGCACATTAGCGGCTGAGACCCCCTCTTCAGCAAACGCCAGGGGACACTCAGGGACACACGGGGGCTGCTCCACTCGCCCCAGGCCGGCCTCCCTAGGTACCCGGGCGGGCACACTAGCGGCTGAGACCCCCTCTCGACCAAAGACCGGGGGACGCTCAGGGACACACGGGGGCTGCTCCACTCGCCCCAGGCCGGCCTGCCTAGGTACCCGGGCGGGCACATTAGCGGCTGAGACCCCCTCTCGACCAAAGACCGGGGGACGCTCAGGGACACACGGGGGCCGCTCCACTCACCCCCAGGCCGACCTCCAGGGCCTCCCTCCCGGCCCCTGGAGCAGCCAGCGCCCCCTCGCCGTCAACACTCTCTCCCCCGTTGGGACTTTGAAACTTTTTCTGACCGTGCGAGCTTCATCGGACGGCAAAGGGGGCAAGCTGCGGTCCGTGCCCGGCCTGCTGGGGTCCTGCCCGGGGACATCGGAGGCTCAGCCAGGGTCTTGAGCCACCGCTGGCAGGTGCACTTTGGGGGCCCTCCGCAGCCGCCCCGGGCCACCCCTTGCAGCCAGCACACTGCTGCCAACAGCCCGCCGCTCTCCGTCACCAGCCAGCCCCGTCTGCACGCATCTGCCGGGGGTGCTTTTTTTGGAGAAATACTGTCACTTTGTCAAAGACCGCACACCGCTCGTTCCCTTATACCCCGACAAGGTGTTCGTGCTGACGTTTTGCGAGGCCTTATTTTACCGTCGTCGGCGCTATCAGGGGAAACGGGCCCGCTCCTTCCGCCCTCCTGGAACCCTGGCTCGGCCCGGAGCGACCAGGATTACCCTCATACCGGTTCTCACCACCTGCATCGACACGCGGCTCTGCCCCGGCCGCCGCAGCTCTCGCCGGCCCGGCCGGGTCCGCACCCCTGGCCGGCACGCCTGGAGCGTTTGGACTTTGTCGTTTTTTTTCTCCAAGAGTCGCCTCTGGCACATGCCATGGACTTCAGCGGGGGCTGCTCCCCGCCCCCTGGGTGTCCTGCCCGGGCACATCGGAGGCTCAGCCTGGGTCTTCAGCCCCTACTGGTAGGTGCGCTTTGGGGGCCCTCCGCAGCCGCCCGGGGCCCATCCCTGCAGCCAGCACACGGCTGCCAGCAGCCACCACACAGCTGCCAACAGCCACCACACAGCTGCCAACAGCCCGCTCTCCGTCACCCCCCAGCCCCTCCTGCATACATCTGCTGGGGGTGCTTTTTTGCCTCCCCCCGTTTTGGCCTATGGAGAAAAGCCAGGGGGAAAACCTCCAGAGTCAGGCCGACCTCATGGAACTCCAACCCGGCCTGGAGCCACCGGTTTGTCCCCTTCCCGGTTCTCAGGACATGCGTCGACGCTCGGCTCAGCCCCGGCCGCCGCAGCTCCCGCCGGCCCGGCCAGCCGGGTCCACACCCCTGGCCAGCGCCTGGAGCGTTTGGACTTTGTCATTTTTTCAAAGACTCATCTCTGCCAACTGCCGTGGGCTTCAGCGGGGGCTGCTCCCCGCCTCCTGGGTGTCCTGCCCGGGCACATCGGAGGTTCAGCCTGGGTCTTCAGCCCCTACTGGTAGGTGCACTCCGGGGGCCCTCCGCAGCCGCCCGGGGCCCACCCCTGCAGCCAGCACACGGCTGCCAGCAGCCACCACACAGCTGCCAACAGCCCGCTCCCCATCACCCCCCAGCCCAACTCTGCATACATCTGCTGGGGGTGCTTTTTTTACTTCCCCCGTTTTGGCCTATGGGGAAATGCCAAGGGGAAAACCTCCAGAGTCAGGCCGACCTCATGGAACTCCAACCCGGCCTGGAGCTACTGGTTTGCCCCCTTCCCGGTTCTCAGGACATGCATCGACACTCGGCTCTTCCCCAGCCGCCGCAGCTCCCGCCGGCCCGGCCAGCCGGGTCCGCACCCCTGACCAGCGCCTGGAGCGTTTGGACTTTGTCATTTTTTCTCAAAGACCAATCTCTGCCAACTGCCCTGGGCTTCAGCGGGGGCTGCTCCCCGCCTCCTGGGTGTCCTGCCCGGGCACATCGGAGGCTCAGCCTGGGTCTCGAGCCCCCTACTGGTAGGTGCACTACGGGGGCCCTCCGCAGCCGCCCAGGCCCACCCCTGCAGCCAGCACACGGCTGCCAGCAGCCACCACACAGCTGCCAACAGCCCACTATCCATCACCCACCAGCCCCTCTGCATACATCTGCTGGGGGTGCTTTTTTGACTTCCCCCCTTTTGGCCTATGGGGAAAAGCCAGGGGGGAAACCTCCAGAGTCAGGCCGACCTCATGGAACTCCAACCCGGCCTGGAGCCACCGGTTTGTCCCCTTCCCGGTTCTCAGGACATGCATCGACACTCGGCTCAGCCCCGGCCGCCGCAGCCCCCGCCAGCCCGGCCAGCCGGGTCCGCCACCCTGCCCGGCGCCTGGAGCGTTTGGACTTTGTCGTTTTTTTTCTCCAAGACTCACCTCTGGCACATGCCATGGACCTCAGCGGGGGCTGCTCCCCGCCTCCTGGGTGTCCTGCCCGGGCACATCGGAGGCTCAGCCTGGGTCTCGAGCCCCCTACTGGTAGGTGCACTACGGGGGCCCTCCGCAGCCGCCCAGGCCCACCCCTGCAGCCAGCACACGGCTGCCAGCAGCCACCACACAGCTGCCAACAGCCCACTATCCATCACCCACCAGCCCCTCTGCATACATCTGCTGGGGGTGCTTTTTTGACTTCCCCCCTTTTGGCCTATGGGGAAAAGCCAGGGGGGAAACCTCCAGAGTCAGGCCGACCTCATGGAACTCCAACCCGGCCTGGAGCCACCGGTTTGTCCCCTTCCCGGTTCTCAGGACATGCATCGACACTCGGCTCAGCCCCGGCCGCCGCAGCCCCCGCCAGCCCGGCCAGCCGGGTCCGCCACCCTGCCCGGCGCCTGGAGCGTTTGGACTTTGTCGTTTTTTTTCTCCAAGACTCACCTCTGGCACATGCCATGGACCTCAGCGGGGGCTGCTCCCCGCCTCCTGGGTGTCCTGCCCGGGCACATCGGAGGCTCAGGCAATGTCTTGAGCCACCGCTGGCAGGTGCACTCAGGGGGCCCTCCGCAGCCGCCCAGGCCCACCCCTGCAGCCAGCACACGGCTGCCAGCAGCCACCACACAGCTGCCAACAGCCCGCTCTCCGTCACCCCCCAGCCCAACTCTGCATACATCTGCTGGGGGTGCTTTTTTGACTTCCCCCCTTTTGGCCTATGGGGAAAAGCCAGGGGGAAAACCTCCAGAGTCAGGCCGACCTCATGGAACTCCAACCCGGCCTGGAGCCACCGGTTTGTCCCCTTCCCGGTTCTCAGGACCTGCACTGACACTCGGCTCAACCCCGGCAGCTGCAGCCCCCGCCGGCCCGGCCAGCCGGGTCCGCACCCCTGGCCAGCGCCTGGAGCGTTTGGACTTTGTCGTTTTTTCTCAAAGACCCATCTGTGCCAACTGCCCTGGGCTTCAGCGGGGGCTGCTCCCCGCCTCCTGGGTGTCCTGCCCGGGCACATCGGAGGCTCAGCCTGGGTCTTCAGCCCCTACTGGTAGGTGCACTCGGGGGGGCCCTCCGCAGCCGCCCAGGCCCACCCTTGCAGCCAGCACACGGCTGCCAGCAGCCACCACACAGCTGCCAACAGCCCGCTCGCCATC
>NW_027102422.1:60000-80000 GCF_035609145.1 Eleutherodactylus coqui
GACGTGCGCGCGCGCCTAGCCGCCGCCAGAACAGGCCGGAAAGGTTGAGCTGCATACGGATCTAAGCCGTTGCCCAAACTAACTCTGGCCCGTGTGACACAGCCGCGCGCGCGCTTTCCCACGACACTCGACCGCCGGGCTCCCTCGGCCTGGGAGGCACTCTCGGGGCAGGGGGCCACCGCAGCCCCCTTTAGGTGGCTTCGTACACCTCTTGAACGTGGCGCCCGGCCGCTCGGAGAGCGGGGTCTACCCGGGCAGACAGCCTGTCGGCCCCGCGGCCTGGGCAGGCGGAGCGGGTACTCTTGCGCTCGGGGGCTCTGCTCGGCCCGGAGAGTTGGGTGCGGGGCGCCGTCGCCTCGCTGGAACCAGGGGCGTTGTGACGTTCGCACGCGCCTAGCCGCCGCCAGGACAGGCCGGAAAGGTTGAGCTGCATACGGATCTAAGCCGTTGCCCAAACTAACTCTGGCTCGTGTGACCGACACAGCCGCGCACGCGCTTTCCTACGACACTCGACCGCCTGGCTCCCCTCGGCCTGGGAGGCACTCTCGGGGCGGGGGGCACCGCAGCCCCCCGAGGTGGCTTCGTACACCTCTTGAACGTTGGGGCCCGGCCGCTCGGTGAGAGCGGGGTCTACCCGGGCAGACAGCCTGTCGGCCCCGCGGCCTGGACAGGCGGAGCGGGGACTCTTGCGCTCGGGGGCTCTGCTCGGCCCAGAGAGCGGGGTGCGGGGCGCCGTCGCCTCGCTGGAACCAGGGGCGTCGTGACGTTCGCGCGCGCCTAGCCGCCGCCAGAACAGGCCGGAAAGGTTGAGCTGCATACGGATCTAAGCCGTTGCCCAAGCTAACTCTGGCCCGTGTGACCGACACAGCCGCGCACGCGCTTTCCTACGACACTCGACCGCCTGGCTCCCCTCGGCCTGGGAGGCACTCTCGGGGCGGGGGGCACCGCAGCCCCCCGAGGTGGCTTCGTACACCTCTTGAACGTTGGGGCCCGGCCGCTCGGAGAGCGGGGTCTACCCGGGCAGACAGCCTGTCGGCCCCGCGGCCTGGACAGGCGGAGCGGGGACTCTTGCGCTCGGGGGCTCTGCTCGGCCCAGAGAGCGGGGTGCGGGGCGCCGTCGCCTCGCTGGAACCAGGGGCGTCGTGACATTCGCGCGCGCCTAGCCGCCGCCAGAACAGGCCGGAAAGGTTGAGCTGCATACGGATCTAAGCCGTTGCCCAAGCTAACTCTGGCCCGTGTGACCGACACAGCCGCGCACGCGCTTTCCTACGACACTCGACCGCCTGGCTCCCCTCGGCCTGGGAGGCACTCTCGGGGCGGGGGGCACCGCAGCCCCCCGAGGTGGCTTCGTACACCTCTTGAACGTTGGGGCCCGGCCGCTCGGAGAGCGGGGTCTACCCGGGCAGACAGCCTGTCGGCCCCGCGGCCTGGACAGGCGGAGCGGGGACTCTTGCGCTCGGGGGCTCTGCTCGGCCCAGAGAGCGGGGTGCGGGGCGCCGTCGCCTCGCTGGAACCAGGGGCGTCGTGACGTTCGCGCGCGCCTAGCCGCCGCCAGAACAGGCCGGAAAGGTTGAGCTGCATACGGATCTAAGCCGTTGCCCAAGCTAACTCTGGCCCGTGTGACCGACACAGCCGCGCACGCGCTTTCCTACGACACTCGACCGCCTGGCTCCCCTCGGCCTGGGAGGCACTCTCGGGGCGGGGGGCACCGCAGCCCCCCCAAAGGTGGCTTCGTACACCTCTTGAACGTTGGGGCCCGGCCGCTCGGAGAGCGGGGTCTACCCGGGCAGACAGCCTGTCGGCCCCGCGGCCTGGACAGGCGGAGTGGGGACAAGCCAAGGCTACCGGCGGGCCTCGGACGGCCAGGGGTGGAAGGGCTCCACCTCAAGGTGGCTTCGTACACCTCTTGAACGTTGGGGCCCGGCCGCTCGGAGAGCGGGGTCTACCCGGGCAGACAGCCTGCTGGCCCCGCGGCCTGGACAGGCGGAGCGGGGAACCTTGCGCTCGGGGGCTCTGCTCGGCCCAGAGAGTGGGGTGCGGGGCGCCGTCGCCTCGCTGGAACCAGGGGCGTCGTGCCATTCGCGCGCGCGCGCCTAGCCGCCGCCAGAACAGGCCGGAAAGGATGAGCTTCATACGGATCTAAGCCGTTGCCCAAACTACCTCTGGCCCCTGTGACCGACACAGCCGTGGCACGCGCTTTCCTACGACACTCGACCGCCGGGCTCCCTCGGCCTGGGAGGCACTCTCGGGGCGGGGGGCACCGCAGCCCCCCCAAAGGTGGCTTCGTACACCTCTTGAACGTGGCGCCCGGCCGCTCGGAGAGCGGGGTCTACCCGGGCAGACAGCCTGTCGGCCCCGCGGCCTGGACAGGCGGAGCGGGGAAAAGCCTAGGCTACCGGCGGGCGGGATCGACCGGGAAGCCGCCGTGGGGGAACACAAGTTGGACGCCTCGCGCCGTCGCGGACCACCGTCCTCCGTCTCTCGGGAAGGGGGGGCCGCCCGAGGCGCACGGGCCTCGGACGGCCAGGGGTGGAAGGGCTCCACCCCGAGGTGGCTTCGTACACCTCTTGAACGTTGGGGCCCGGCCGCTCAGTGAGAACGGGGTCTACCCGGGCAGACAGCCTGTCGGCCCCGCGGCCTGGACAGGCAGAGTGGGGAAAAGCCTAGGCTACCGGGCGGGATCGACCGGATAGCCGCCGTGGGGGAACACAAGTTGGACGCCTCGCGCCGTCGCGGACCACCGTCCTCCGTCTCTCTCCCTCTCTCGGGAAGGGGGGCCGCCCGAGGCGCACGGGCCTCGGACGGCCAGGGGTGGAAGGGCTCCACCCCGAGGTGGCTTCGTACACCTCTTGAACGTTGGGGCCCGGCCGCTCAGTGAGAACGGGGTCTACCCGGGCAGACAGCCTGTCGGCCCCGCGGCCTGGACAGGCAGAGTGGGGAAAAGCCTAGGCTACCGGGCGGGATCGACCGGATAGCCGCCGTGGGGGAACACAAGTTGGACGCCTCGCGCCGTCGCGGACCACCGTCCTCCGTCTCTCTCCCTCTCTCGGGAAGGGGGGCCGCCCGAGGCGCACGGGCCTCGGACGGCCAGGGGTGGAAGGGCTCCACCCCGAGGTGGCTTCGTACACCTCTTGAACGTTGGGGCCCGGCCGCTCAGTGAGAACGGGGTCTACCCGGGCAGACAGCCTGTCGGCCCCGCGGCCAGGACAGGCAGAGTGGGGAAAAGCCTAGGCCACCGGGCGGGATCGACCGGGTAGCCGCCGTGGGGAACACAACTTGGACGTCTCGCGCCGTCGCGGACCACCGTCCTCCGTCTCTCTCTCCCTCTCTCGGAAGGGAGGCCGCCCGAGGCGCACGGGCCTCGAACGGCCAGGGGTGGAAGGGATCCACCCCCCGCGGGAAGGGGACGCGCGGCGGCACCCGGACGCGGGAGCGTTGACCCGGGGGTCTTTACTCCGCCGAGGCGTAGCCCGGAGAAGGAGCGAGACCGGCCGGCGGGGGTGGAACACCCCCTCATGCCTCGCTCCTTCTGGGGATAAAGCGCGTCGTCCGCAGGCCGCCGTCCCCTATCCCCGCCCTGGACCGCCCGCATCGGCCGGAGCCCGAGGGGACAGGCGGGGGTCCTTCGCTTTCGGGAAAACCGTCACCAAACGTGGGGCCCGTGCCCCGCTCTCGGCCGCCCTGAGGCGGGAGAGCCCGGATCGTTCTCTCTCTCGGCGTCGGCCCCACCGACGCCGTCGCACGGTGGCCTGGGAAAGGGCTGCACCCCCTGCGCCACGCTTCTCCCCCGGAGTACTCCCCCCGCAGGGGGCTCCGCGGGGTGTCCCGACGCGCAGAGTCGCTCGCCTTCTTCCGCGGGGGACGGGAGGGACGCCCACGCGCGTCCCTTCCCCATCCTCGAGAGCCGTACGCGCCGAGGGTGAACCCGCTCGCCGGGGCGCCGGGGAGCAGGGCCCTTGTGGTCCTTCCCCGGACATGGGCGCGGCGAGGGTCCCCCGGCCGCGACGGCTCTCCCGTTGACCCACTCTCTCGCCTTGGGTGGTGGTGATGGAGGCGGCTGCCTACGCCTCAGCCCGGCATCTCGGAGGGGGGTCGCCCGGGCAGCCAGCCAGCCAGCCTGTTGGCCCCGCGGCCTGCACAGGCGGAGTGGGGACACTTGCGCTCTATGACTCTGCTCCCAGGGAGGTGGCAGAGGGGCGGCCGCGGTGCTTTGACTTTGAGCGGTCCCCACTCCAGCACTCTGAGAAATAGTCACTTTGTCAAAGACCGCACACCGCTCGTTCCCTTATATGCAAAAAAGGTGTTCGTCCTGACGTTTTGCGAGCCCTTATTTTACCGTCGTCGGCGCTATCAGGGGAAACAGGCCCGCTCCTTCCGCCTTCATGGAACCGTAGCTCGGCCCCGAGGGCCCAGGATTACCCTCATACCGGTTCTCACGACATGCGTCGACACTCGGCTCGGCCCCGGCAGCCGCAGCTCCCGCCGGCCCGGCCAGCCGGGTCCGCACCCCTGGCCGGCGCCTGGAGCGTCTGGACTTTGTCGTTTTCTCTCCAAGACTCGTCTCTGCCAACTGCCGTGGACTTCGGCGGGGGCTGCCGCGGGCTGTGCCCGGCCTCTTGGGGGTCCCGCCTGCCCGCGCAGGCAGCTAGGACAGGGTTATCAGCGCTCTCAGGGGGGCCTCCGCAGACCCCCCACAGGTGGCTTCGTACACCTCTTGAACGTGGCGCCCGGCCGCTCGGTGAGAGCGGGGTCTTCCCAGGCAAGCCGCCTGTGGGCCCCGCGGCCTGGACAGGCGGAGCGGAGACAAGCCCAGGCTACCGGTAGGATCGACCGGCTGGCAGTCGTGGTGGAGCAACGGGGACGCCTCGCGCCGCCGCGGGCCGCCGTCCTCCGTCTCTCTCCCACTCTCGGAGGCAGGCCGCCCGAGGCCAACGGGCCTCGGACGGCGTGGGGTGGAAGGGCTCCACCCCAGGGGAAGAAAACACGCCCGCGCGCGTTTGCACAGTCTGCCCCGGCCCGGCATCTCGGAGGGGGGTCGCCCGGGCAGCCAGCCAGCCTGTCGGCCCCGCGGCCTGCACAGGCGGAGTGGGGACCCTCGCGCTCGATGACTCTGCTCCCAGGGAGGTGGCAGAGGGGCGGACGCGGTGCTTTGACTTTGAGCGGTCCCCACTCCGCACATTGAGAAATAGTCACTTTGTCAAAGACCGCACACCGCTCGTTCCCTTATATGCAAAAAAGGTGTTCGTCCTGACGTTTTGCGAGGCCCTAATTTACCGCCGTCGGCGCTATCAGGGGAAACGGGCCCGCTCCTTCCGCCCTCCTGGAACCGTGCCTCGGCCCGGAGCGACCAGGATTACCCTCATACCGGTTCTCACGACATGCATTGACACTCGGCTCAGCCCCGGCAGCCGCAGCTCCCGCCGGCCCGGCCAGCCGGGTCCGCCCCCCGTGGCCGGCGCCTGGAGCGTTTGGACTTTGTCGTTTTTTCAAAGACTCATCTCTGCCAACTGCCCTGGGCTTCAGCAGTGGCTGCCGCGGGCTGTGCACGGCCTCCTGGGGGAGTCCCGCCTGCCCGCGCAGGCAGCTAGGACAGGGTTATCAGCGCTCTCAGGGGGGCCTCCGCAGACCCCCCACAGGTGGCTTCGTACACCTCTTGAACGTGGCGCCCGGCCGCTCGGAGAGCGGGGTCTACCCGGGCAGCCAGCCGGCCTGTCGGCCCCGCGGCCTGGACAGGCGGAGTGGGGACACTCGCGCTCGATGACTCTGCTCCCAGGGAGGTGGCAGAGGGGCGGCCGCGGTGCTTTGACTTTGAGCGGCCCCCACTCCCTTCCCAGCACTCTGAGAAATAGTCACTTTGTCAAAGACCGCACACCGCTCGTTCCCTTATATGCAAAAAAGGTGTTCGTCCTGACGTTTTGCGAGGCCTTAATTTACCGCCGTCGGCGCTATCAGGGGGAACAGGCCCGCTCCTTCCGCCTTCCTGGAACCGTGCCTCGGCCCCGAGGGCCCAGGATTACCCTCATACCGGTTCTCACGACAAGCATCGACACTCGGCTCAGCCCCAGCCGCCGCAGCTCCCGCCGGCCCGGCCAGCCGGGTCCGCCCTCCGTGGCCGGCGCCTGGAGCGTTTGGACTTTGTCGTTTTTCTCAAAGACTCATCTCTGCCAACTGCCGTGGGATTCAGCAGGGGCTGCCACGGCTGTTCCCCGCCTCCTGGGTGTCCTGCCCTGCAACACCGGAGGGTCAGGGGGGGTCTTGAGCAACTACTGGTAGGTGCAGCACCTCGGGGGCCCTCTGCAGCCAGCACACTGCTGCCAACAGCCCGCTCCCCATCACCAGCCAGCCCCTTCTGCATACATCTGGCGGGGGTGCTTTTTTGACTTCCCCCATTTTGGCCTATGGGGAAAAGCCAGGGGGAAAACCTCCAGAGTCAGGCCAACCTCCTGGAACTCCAGCTCGGCCTGGAGCTACTGGTTTGCCCCCTTCCCGGTTCTCAGGACATGCCTTGACACTCGGCTCTTCCCCAGCCGCCGCAGCTCCCCTCGGCCCGGCCAGCCGGGTCCGCCCCCCTGACCGGCGCCCGGAGCAGTTTGGACTTTGTCGTTTTTTTTCTCCAAGACTCATCTCTGCCAACTGCCAAGGACTTCAGCAGGGGCTGCCACCTGCTGTTCCCCGCCAATGGGTGTCCTACCCTGCAACACCGGAGGCTCAGGCAGGGTCTTGAGCAACTGCTGGTAGGTGCTCTCAGGGGGCCCCTCCACACCCCCAGGCCCACATCCAGGGCCTCCCTCCCGGCCCCTGGAGCAGCCAGCACCCCCTCACCGTCAGCACTCTCTCCCCGTTGGGACTGTGAAACTTTTCTGACCGTGCAAGCTTCGTCAAACGGCAAGGGGGCAACCGGCGTTCTGTGCCCGGCCTCCTGGGGTCCTGCCCGGGCACATCGGAGGCTCAGCCTGGGTTTTCAGCCACCACGGGCAGGTGCACTCAGGGGGCCCTCCGCAGCCGCCCATGCACACCTCTGCAGCCAGCACACCGCTGCCAACAGCCCGCTCCCCATCACCAGCCAGCCCCTTCTGCATACATCTGGCGGGGGTGCTTTTTTGACTTCCCCCCTTTTGGCCTATGGGGAAAAGCCAAGGGGAAAACCTCCAGAGTCAGGCCGACCTCCTGGAACTAGAGCTCGGCCTGGAGCCACCGGTTTGTCCCCTTCCCGGTTCTCAGGACCTGCACTGACACTCGGCTCAGCACCGGCAGCTGCAGCCCCCGCCGGCCCGGCCAGCCGGGTCCGCACCCCTGGCCGGCACGCCTGGAGCGTTTGGACTTTGTCATTTTCATGACTTGTCTCCTCAGACATTGTCCGACTGCAAGGGGGGCGGCCGCGGTCCGTGCCCAGCCTCCAGGGGTTGCCCCCGGCCCCTGGAGCAGCCAGCACCCCCTCGCCGTCACCACTCTCTCCCCATTGGGACTTTGAAACTTTTCTGACCGTGCAAGCTTCGTCAAACGGCAAGGGGGCAACCGGCGTTCTGTGCCCGGCCTCCTGGGGTCCTGCCCGGGCACATCGGAGGCTCAGCCTGGGTTTTCAGCCACCACGGGCAGGTGCACTCAGGGGGCCCTCCGCAGCCGCCCATGCACACCTCTGCAGCCAGCACACCGCTGCCAACAGCCCGCTCCCCATCACCAGCCAGCCCCTCTGCATACATCTGCTGGGGGTGCTTTTTTGACTTCCCCCATTGTGGCCAATGGGAAAATGCCAAGGGGAAAACCTCCGGAGTCAGGCCCACCTCCTGGAACTCCATCCCGGCCTGGAGCTACTAGTTTGTCCCCTTTCCGGTTCTCAGGACATGCATTGACACTCGGCTCTTCCCAAGCCGCCGCAGCTCCCGCCGGCCCGTCCAGCCGGGTCCGCACCCCTGGCCGGCGCCTGGAGCGTTTGGACTTTGTCGTTTTTCCTCAAAGACTCATCTCTGCCAACTGCCCTGGGCTTCAGCAGTGGCTGCCGCGGGCTGTGCACGGCCTACTGGGGGGTCCCGCCTGCCCGCGCAGGCAGCTAGGACAGGGCTCTCAGCAAGGGCTTGGAGGCGGTGTCAGGGGGGCCTCCGCAGCACCCCCAAGGTGGCTTCCTACACCTCTCGAACGTTGGGGCCCGGCCGCTCGGAGAGCGGGGTCTGCCCGGGCAGCCAGCCAGCCTGTCGGCCCCGCGGCCTGGACAGGCGGAGTGGGGACACTCGCGCTCGATGACTCTGCTCCCAGGGAGGTGGCAGAGGGGCGGCCGCGGTGCTTTGACTTTGAGCGGTCCCCACTCCTCAGCACATTGAGAAATAGTCACTTTGTCAAGGACCGCACACCGCTCGTTCCCTTATATGCAAAAAAGGTGTTCGTCCTGACGTTTTGCGAGGCCCTAATTTACCGCCGTCGGCGCTATCAGGGGAAACGGGCCCGCTCCTTCCGCCCTCCTGGAACCGTGCCTCGGCCCGGAGCGACCAGGATTACCCTCATACCGGTTCTCACGACATACATCGACACTCGGCTCAGCCCCGGCAGCCGCAGCTCCCGCCGGCCCAGCCAGCCGGGTCCGCCACCCTGGCCGGCACGCCTGGAGCGTTTGGACTTTGTCGTTTTTTCAAAGACTCATCCCTGCCAACGACTTCAGCAGGGGCTGCCACCTGCTGTTCCCCGCCAATGGGTGTCCTGACCTGCAACACCGGAGGGTCATGGGGGGTCTTGAGCAACTACTGGTAGGTGCAGCACCTCGGGGGCCCTCTGCAGCCAGCACACTGCTGCCAACAGCCCGCTCCCCGTCACCCCCCAGCCCCTCTGCATACATCTGCCGGGGGTGCTTTTTTGACTTCCCCCATGTTGGCCTATGGGGAAAAGCCAGGGGGAAAACCTCCAGAGTCAGGCCGACCTCCTGGAACCCTAGCCCGGCCTGGAGCTACTGGTTTGCCCCCTTCCCGGTTCTCAGGACATGCCTTGACACTCGGCTCTTCCCCAGCCGCCGCAGCTCCCGTCGGCCCGGCCAGCCGGGTCCGCCCCCCTGACCGGCGCCTGGAGCAGTTTGGACTTTGTCATTTTTTTCAAAGACTCATCTCTGCCAAGGACTTCAGCAGGGGCTGCCACCTGCTTTTCCCCGCCAATGGGTGTCCTGCCCTGCAACACCGGAGGCTCAGGCAGGGTCTTGAGCAACTGCTGGTAGGTGCTCTCAGGGGGCCCCGCCACACCCCCAGGCCCACCTCCAGGGCCTCCCTCCCGGCCCCTGGAGCAGCCAGCACCCCCCTCACCGTCAGCACTCTCTCCCCGTTGGGACTTTGAAACTTTTCTGACCGTGCAAGCTTCATCAAACGGCAAGGGGGCAACCGGCGTTCTGTGCCCGGCCTCCTGGGGTCCTGCCCGGGCACATCGGAGGCTCAGCCTGGGTTTTCAGCCACCACGGGCAGGTGCACTCGGGGGGCCCTCCGCAGCCGCCCATGCACACCTCTGCAGCCAGCACACCGCTGCCAACAGCCCGCTCCCCATCACCAGCCAGCCCCTCTGCATACATCTGCCGGGGGTGCTTTTTTGACTTCCCCCATTTTGGCCAATGGGAAAAGCCAGGGGGAAAACCTCCAGAGTCAGGCCGACCTCCTGGAACTCCAGCTCGGCCTGGAGCTACTGGTTTGTCCCCTTCCCGGTTCTCAGGACATGCATCGACACTCGGCTCAGCCCCGGCAGCCGCAGCCCCCGCCAGCCCGGCCAGCCGGGTCCGCCCCCCTGGCCGGCGCCTGGAGCGTTTGGACTTTGTCATTTTCATGACTTGTCTCCTCGAACTTTGTTCGACTGCAAGGGGGTGTGCCCAGCCTCCAGGGGTTGCCCCCGGCCCCTGGAGCAGCCAGCTCCCCCTCGCCCTCAACACTCTCTCTCCGTGGGGACTTTGAAACTTTTTCTGACCGTGCAAGCTTCATCGGACGGCAAGGGGGCAAGCTGTGGTCTGTGCCCGGCCTCCTGGGTTCCTGCCCGGGGCACATCGGAGGCTCAGCCTGGGTTTTCAGCCACCACCGGTAGGTGCGCTTTGGGGGCCCTCCGCAGCCGCCCTGGGCCACCCCTGCAGCCAGCGCACTGCTGCCAACAGCCCGCTCTCCATCACCAGCCAGCCCCGTCCGCGCACATCTGCCGGGGGTGCTTTTTTGAGAAATACTGTCACTTTGTCAAGGACCACACACCGCTCGTTCCCTTATACCCCGACAAGGTGTTCGTGGTGACGTTTTGCGAGGCCTTATTTTACCGCCGTCGGCGCTATCAGGTGAAACAGGCGCGCTCCTTCCGCCCTCCTGGAACCGTGGCTCGGCCCGGAGCGACCAGGATTACCCTCATACCGGTTCTCACCACCTGCGTTGACACTCGGCTCCGCCCCGGCAGCTGCAGCTCCCGCCGCCCCGGCCGGCCGGGTCCGCTCCCCTGGCCGGCACGCCTGGAGCGTTTGGACTTTGTCATTTTCATGACTTGTCTCCTCAAACCTTGTTCGACTGCCAGGGGGGCTGCCGCAGTCCGTGCCCAGCCTCCAGGGGTTGCCCCCGGCCCCTGGAGCTGCCGGCACCCCCCTCACCGTCAGCACTCTCTCCCCGTTGGGACTTTGAAACTTTTCTGACCGTGCAAGCTTCATCAAACGGCAAGGGGGCAGGCTGCGGTCTGTGCCCGGCCTCCTGGGGTCCTGCCCGGGCACATCGGAGGCTCAGCCTGGGTTTTCAGCCACCACTGGCAGGTGCACTCAGGGGGCCCTACGCAGACGCCCATGCACACCTATGCAGCCAGCACACTGCTGCCAACAGACCACTCTCCGTCACCCGCCAGCCCCTCTGCATACATCTGCTGGAGGTGCTTTTTTGACTTCCCCCATTTTGGCCTATGGGGAAAAGCCAGGGGGAAAACCTCCAGAGTCAGGCCGACATCCTGGAACTCCAGCTCGGCCCAGAGCCACCGGTCTGTCCCCTTCCCGGTTCTCAGGACATGCATTGACACTCGGCTCAGCCCCGGCAGCCGCAGCCCCCGCCGGCCCGGCCGGCCGGGTCCGCACCCCTGGCCGGCACGCCTGGAGCGTTTGGACTTTGTCATTTTCATGACTTGTCTCCTCAAACTTTGTTCGACTGCAAGGGGGGCGGCCGCGGTCCGTGCCCAGCCTCCAGGGGCTGCCCCGGGCCCCTGGAGCAGCCAGCGCCCCCTCGCCGTCAACACTCTCTCCCCGTTGGGACTTTGAAACTTTTTCTGACCGTGCAAGCTTCATCAAACGGCAAGGGGGCAGGCTGCGGTCTGTGCCCGGCCTCCTGGGGTCCTGCCCGGGGACATCGGAGGCTCAGGCAGGGTCTTGAGCTACTGCTGGTAGGTGCACTCAGGGGGCCCTCTTCAGCCGCCCAGGGCCACCCCTGCAGCCACCACACAGCTGCCAACAGCCCGCTCTCCATCACCCCCCAGCCCCTCTGCATACATCTGCTGGGGGTGCTTTTTTGCCTCCCCCCGTTTTGGCCTATGGGGAAAAGCCAGGGGGAAAACCTCCAGAGTCAGGCCGACCTCCTGGAACTCCAGCTCGGCCTGGAGCTACTGGTCTGTCCCCTTCCCGGTTCTCAGGAGATGCATCGACACTCGGCTCAGCCCCGGCAGCCGCAGCACCCGCCGGCCAGGCCAGCCGGGTCCGCCCCCCTGGCCGGCGCCTGGAGCAGTTTGGACTTTGTCATTTTCATGACTTGTCTCCTCAAACTTTGTTCTACTGCAAGGGGGGCTGCCGCGGTCCGTGCCCAGCCTCCAGGGGTTCCCCCCCCCGGCCCCTGGAGCAGCCAGCACCCCCTCGCCGTCAACACTCTCTCCCCGTCGGGACTTTGAAACTTTTCTGACCGTGCAAGCTTCATCAAACGGCAAGGGGGCAGGCTGCGGTCTGTGCCCGGCCTCCTGGGGTCCTGCCCGGGGATATCGGAGGCTCAGGCAGGGTCTTCAGCAACTGCTGGTAGGTGCTCTCAGGGGGCCCCTCCACACCCCCAGGCCCACCTCCAGGGCTTCCCTCCCGGCCCCTGGAGCAGCCAGCACCCCCTCACCGTCAGCACTCTCTCCCCGTTGGGACTTTGAAACTTTTCTGACCGTGCAAGCTTCATCAAACGGCAATGGGGGGGGCAACCGGCGGTCTGTGCCCGGCCTCCTGGGGTCCTGCCCGGGGACATCGGAGGCTCAGCCAGGGTGTTGAGCAACTACTGGTAGGTGCTCTCAGGGGGCCCTCCGCAGCCGCCCCGGGCCACCCCTGCAGCCGGCACACCGCTGCCAACAGCCCGCTCTCCGTCACCAGCCAGCCCCGTCCGCGCACATCTGCCGGGGGTGCTTTTTTTGAGACACACTGTCACTTTGTCAAAGACCGCACACCGCTCGTTCCCTTATACCCCGACAAGGTGTTCGTGCTGACGTTTTGCGAGGCCTTATTTTACCGCCGTCGGCGCTATCAGGGGAAACAGGCCCGCTCCTTCCGCCCTCCTGGAACCGTGCCTCGGCCCGGAGCGGCCAGGTTTACCCTCATGCCGGTTCTCGTGACATGCATCGACACTCGGCTCAACCCCGTCAGCCGCAGCTCCCGCCGGCCCGGCCAGCCGGGTCCGCCCCCCCTGGCCGGCGCCTGGAGCAGTTTGGACTTTGTCATTTTCATGACTTGTCTCCTCAAACTTTGTTCGACTGCAAGGGGGGCTGCCGCAGTCTGTGCCCAGCCTCCAGGGGTTGCCACCGGAGCAGCCAGCACCCCCTCGGCGTCAACACTCTCTCCCCGTTGGGACTTTGAAACTTTTCTGACCGTGCAAGCTTCATCAAACGGCAAGGGGGGCAGGCTGCGGTCTGTGCCCGGCCTGCTGGGGTCCTGCCCGGGGACATCGGAGGCTCAGCCAGGGTTTTGAGCCACCGCTGGCAGGTGCACTCAGGGGGCCCTCCGCAGCCGCCCAGGCACACCTCTTCAGCCAGCACACTGCTGCCAAACACCCGCTCCCCATCACCCCCCAGCCCCTCTGCATACATCTGCTGGGGGTGCTTTTTTGACTTCCCCCATTTTGGCCTATGGGGAAAAGCCAGGGGGAAAACCTCCAGAGTCAGGCCGACCTTCTGGAACTCGAGCTCGGCCTGGAGCCGCCGGTTTGTCCCCTTCCCGGTTCTCAGGACCTGCATTGACACTCGGCTCAGCCCCGGCAGCCGCAGCCCCCGCCGGCCCAGCCAGCCGGGTCCGCCCCCCTGGCCGGCGCCTGGAGCGTTTGGACTTTGTCATTTTCATGGCTTGTCTCCTCAAACTTTGTCCGACTGCAAGGGGGGCTGCCGCAGTCCGTGCCCAGCCTCCAGGGGTTGTCCCCGGCCCCTGGAGCAGCCAGCACCCCCTCGCCGTCAACGCTCTCTCCCCGTTGGGACTTTGAAACTTTTCTGACCGTGCAAGCTTCGTCAAACGGCAATGGGGCAAGCGGCGGGCTCTGCCCGGCCTCCTGGGGTCCTGCCCGGGGACATCGGAGGCTCAGCCAGGGTGTTGAGCCACCGCTGGCAGGTGCACTCAGGGGGCCCTCCGCAGCCGCCCAGGCCCACCCCTGCAGCCAGCACACGGCTGCCAACAGCCCGCTCTCCGTCACCCCCCAGCCCCTCCTGCATACATCTGCTGGGGGTGCTTTTTTGGCTCCCCCCGTTTTGGCCTATGGGGAAAAGCCAGGGGGAAAACCTCCAGAGTCAGGCCGACCCCCCGGAACTCCAACCCGGCCTGGAGCCACCGGTTTGTCCCCTTCCCGGTTCTCAGGACATGCATTGACACTCGGCTCAGCCCCGGCAGCCGCAGCCCCCGCCGGCCCGGCCAGCCGGGTCCGCCACCCTGCCCGGCGCCTGGAGCGTTTGGACTTTGTCGTTTTTTCTCCAAGACTCGCCTCTGGCACATGCCATGGACCTCAGCGGGGGCTGCTCCCCGCCTCCTGGGTGTCCTGCCCGGGCACATCGGAGGCTCAGCCTGGGTCTTGGGCCCCTTCTGGTAGGTGCACTTTGGGGGCCCTCCGCAGCCGCCCAGGCCCACCTCCTGCAGCCACCACACAGCTGCCAACTGCCCGCTCTCCGTCACCCGCCAGCCCCTCTGCATACATCTGCTGGGGGTGCTTTTTTGACTTCCCCCATTGTGGCCAATGGGACAATGCCAAGGGGAAAACCTCCAGAGTCCTGCCGACCTCCTGGAACTCCAACCCGGCCTGGAGCCACCGGTTTGTCCCCTTCCCGGTTCTCAGGACCTGCATTGACACTCGGCTCAGCCCCGGCCGCCGCAGCTCCCGCCGGCCCCGGCCAGCCGGGTCCGCACCCCAGGCCGGCGCCTGGAGCGTTTGGACTTTGTCATTTTCATGACTTGTCTCCTCAAACTTTGTTCGACTGCAAGGGGGGCTGCCGCAGTCCGTGCCCAGCCTCCAGGGGTTGCCCCCGGCCCCTGGAGCAGCCAGCACCTCCTCGCCGTCAACACTCTCCCCCCGTGGGGACTTTGAAACTTTTCTGACCGTGCAAGCTTCGTCAAACGGCAAGGGGGCAAGCGGCGGGCTCTGCCCGGCCTCCTGGGGTCCTGCCCGGGGACATCGGAGGCTCAGCGGGGGTTTTCAGCCACCACTGGTAGGTGCGCTTTGGGGGCCCTCCGCAGCCGCCCCGGGCCACCCCTGCAGCCAGCACACTGCTGCCAACAGCCCGCCGCTCTCCCACACCAGCCAGCCCCGTCTGCACACATCTGCCGGGGGTGCTTTTTTGAGAAACACTGTCACTTTGTCAAAGACCGCACACCGCTCGTTCCCTTATACCCCGACAAGGTGTTCGTGCTGACGTTTTGCGAGGCCTTATTTTACCGCCGTCGGCGCTATCAGGGGAAGCGGGCCCGCTCCTTCCGCCCTCCTGGAACCGTGCCTCGGCCCGGAGCGGCCAGGTTTACCCTCATACCGGTTCTCGTGACCTGCATTGACACTCGGCTCTTCCCCGGCCGCCGCAGCTCCCGCCGGTCCGACCAGCTGGGTCCGCCCCCCTGGACGGCACGCCTGGAGCGTTTGGACTTTGTCATTTTCATGACTCGTCTCCTCAAACTTTGTTCGACTGCAAGGGGGGCTGCCGCAGTCCGGGCCCAGCCTCCAGCGGTTGCCCCCGGCCGCTGGAGCTGCCAGCACCCCCTCGCCGTCAACACTCTCTCCCCGTTGGGACTTTGAAACTTTTCTGACCGTGCAAGCTTCGTCAAACGGCAATGGGGGGCAACCGGCGTTCTGTGCCCGGCCTCCTGGGGTCCTGCCCGGGCACATCGGAGGCTCAGCCTGGGTTTTCAGCCACCACGGGCAGGTGCACTCAGGGGGCCCACCGCAGCCGCCCAGGCCCACCCCTGCAGCCACCACGCAGCTGCCAACAGCCCGCTCTCCGTCACCCCCCAGCCCCTTCTGCATACATCTGCCGGGGGTGCTTTTTTGACTTCCCCCCTTTTGGCCTATGGGGAAAAGCCAGGGGGAAAACCTCCAGAGTCAGGCCGACCTTCTGGAACTCCAGCTCGGACTGGAGCCACCGGTTTGTCCCCTTCCCGGTTCTCAGGAGATGCATCGACACTCGGCTCAGCCCCGGCAGCCGCAGCACCCGCCGGCCAGGCCAGCCACGTCCGCCCCCCTGGCCGGCGCCTGGAGCGTTTGGACTTTGTCGTTTTTTTCCCCAAGACTCGCCTCTGCCAACTGCCAAGGACTTCAGCAGGGGCTGCCACGGCTGTTCCCCGCCTCCTGGGGTTCATGCCCGGGCACATCGGAGGCTCAGGCAGGGTCTTGAGCAACTACTGTTGGGTGCTCTCAGGGGGGCCCCTCCACACCCCCAGGCCGACCTCCAGGGGCTGCCCCCGGACCCTGGAGCAGCCTGCACCCCCCTCGCCGTCAACACTCTCCCCCCGTTGGGACTTTGAAACTTTTCTGACCGTGCGAGCTTCATCGGACGGGAAGGGGGCGACCTGCGGGCTCTGCCCGGCCTCCCGGGGTCCCTGCCCGGGCCCCGTGGGAGGTACAGGCAGGGTTTCTCACCTACTACCCGTAGGCACTCTCAGGGGGCCCTCCGCGCCCTCAGGCCGCCCTCCCCGGGCTTCCCCCGGGTCCGCGGAGCAGCCCGCCACCCCTCGCCGCACTGTCTCTCGCCCCCCGTCGGGACTTTGAAACTTTTCCCCCCCGTGCAAACCTCACCGGGGGGCAGAGGGAGAGACCTGCGGGCCGTGCCCGGCCTCCCGGGACTCCCTCCGGGCAGCGCGGGCGGCTCGGACGGGGTTTTCAGCGAGTGCTGGGGGGGGTGTCTTCGGGGGCCCCCCGCGGGCCCCCCGGGGCACCTGCGCGGGGTGGCCCCTGCTGCCAGGCACCCACTCCCCATCGACCATCCAGCCCCCCTACATACATCTGGCGGGGGTGCTTTTTTGAGTTCCCCCATTTTGGCAACTTGGCACCTCCTATGGGGAAACCGGCAAAATCATGCCGACCTCCTGGAACTCCGGCTCGGCCTGGAGCCGCCGGTTTGTCCCCTTCCCGGTTCTCAGGCATTTTCGGACTTTGTCATTTTTTCAGCACTCTGTCAATGCGGCCAGCGGGAGCTGCCGCGGTCTGTGCCCAGGCACCAGGCACTAAAAACGGACACAGTCGGAGGGTCAGGGGGTGTCTCGGCCAGATACTGAAAAACACTCAGGGGGTGCCCAGGCACCAGGCGCTCCAAACGGACACAGTCGGAGGGTCAGGGGGTGTCTCGGCCAGATACTGGAAAACACTCAGGGGCGCCCGGAGGCTGCACAGGGCCACCCCAGGCCGCTCCCCCGGGCACCCGGGCGGCCATATTGGCGGCTGAGACCCCCTCTTCAGCGAACGCCAGGGGGCGCTCAGGGGCACACGGGGGCTGCTCCACTCGCCCCAGGGCGGCCCCCGCGGGTACCCGGGCGGCCATATTGGCGGCTGGGACCCCCTCTTGAGCAAACGCCAGGGGGGCGCTCAGGGACGCACGGGGGCTGCTCCACTCGCCCCAGGCCGGCCTCCCTGGGTACCCGGGCGGGCACATTAGCGGCTGAGACCCCCTCTCCACCAGAGACCGGGGGGCGCTCGGGGACACACGGGGGCTGCTCCACTCGCCCCAGGCCGGACTCCCTGAGGCGGGCACATTAGCGGCTGAGACCCCCTCTCCACCAGAGACCGGGGGGCGCTCGGGGACACACGGGGGCTGCTCCACTCGCCCCAGGCCGGACTCCCTGAGGCGGGCACATTAGCGGCTGAGGCCCCCTCTCCACCAAAGACCGGGGGACGCTCAGGGACACACGGGGGCTGCTCCACTCGCACCAGGCCGGCCTCCCTGAGGCGGGCACATTAGCGGCTGAGACCCCCTCTTCAGCAAACGTCAGGGGACACTCAGGGACACGCGGGGGCTGCTCCACTCGCCCCAGGCCGGCCTCCCTGAGGCGGGCACATTAGCGGCTGAGACCCCCTCTCGACCAAAGACCGGGGGACGCTCAGGGACACACGGGGGCTGCTCCACTCGCCCCAGGCCGGCCTCCCTGAGGCGGGCACATTAGCGGCTGAGGCCCCCTCTCCACCAAAGACCGGGGGACGCTCAGGGACACACGGGGGCTGCTCCACTCGCCCCAGGCCGGCCTCCCTGAGGCGGGCACATTAGCGGCTGAGACCCCCTCTCGACCAAAGACCGGGGGACGCTCAGGGACACACGGGGGCTGCTCCACTCGCCCCAGGCCGGCCTCCCTGAGGCGGGCACATTAGCGGCTGAGGCCCCCTCTCCACCAAAGACCGGGGGACACACAGGGACACACGGGGGCTGCTCCACTCGCCCCAGGCCGGCCTCCCTGAGGCGGGCACATTAGCGGCTGAGGCCCCCTCTCCACCAGAGACCGGGGGACGCTCAGGGACACACGGGGGCTGCTCCACTCGCCCCAGGCCGGCCTCCCTGAGGCGGGCACATTAGCGGCTGAGACCCCCTCTCCACCAAAGACCGGGGGACGCTCAGGGACACACGGGGGCTGCTCCACTCGCCCCAGGCCGGACTCCCTGAGGCGGGCACATTAGCGGCTGAGACCCCCTCTCCACCAAAGACCGGGGGGGCACTCGGGGACACACGGGGGCTGCTCCACTCGCCCCAGGCCGGACTCCCTGAGGCGGGCACATTAGCGGCTGAGACCCCCTCTCCACCAGAGACCGGGGGGCGCTCGGGGACACACGGGGGCTGCTCCACTCGCCCCAGGCCGGCCTCCCTAGGTACCCAGGCGGGCACATTAGCGGCTGAGACCCCCTCTTCAGCAAACGCCAGGGGACACTCAGGGACACACGGGGGCTGCTCCACTCGCCCCAGGCCGGCCTCCCTAGGTACCCGGGCGGGCACACTAGCGGCTGAGACCCCCTCTCGACCAAAGACCGGGGGACGCTCAGGGACACACGGGGGCTGCTCCACTCGCCCCAGGCCGGCCTGCCTAGGTACCCGGGCGGGCACATTAGCGGCTGAGACCCCCTCTCGACCAAAGACCGGGGGACGCTCAGGGACACACGGGGGCCGCTCCACTCACCCCCAGGCCGACCTCCAGGGCCTCCCTCCCGGCCCCTGGAGCAGCCAGCGCCCCCTCGCCGTCAACACTCTCTCCCCCGTTGGGACTTTGAAACTTTTTCTGACCGTGCGAGCTTCATCGGACGGCAAAGGGGGCAAGCTGCGGTCCGTGCCCGGCCTGCTGGGGTCCTGCCCGGGGACATCGGAGGCTCAGCCAGGGTCTTGAGCCACCGCTGGCAGGTGCACTTTGGGGGCCCTCCGCAGCCGCCCCGGGCCACCCCTTGCAGCCAGCACACTGCTGCCAACAGCCCGCCGCTCTCCGTCACCAGCCAGCCCCGTCTGCACGCATCTGCCGGGGGTGCTTTTTTTGGAGAAATACTGTCACTTTGTCAAAGACCGCACACCGCTCGTTCCCTTATACCCCGACAAGGTGTTCGTGCTGACGTTTTGCGAGGCCTTATTTTACCGTCGTCGGCGCTATCAGGGGAAACGGGCCCGCTCCTTCCGCCCTCCTGGAACCCTGGCTCGGCCCGGAGCGACCAGGATTACCCTCATACCGGTTCTCACCACCTGCATCGACACGCGGCTCTGCCCCGGCCGCCGCAGCTCTCGCCGGCCCGGCCGGGTCCGCACCCCTGGCCGGCACGCCTGGAGCGTTTGGACTTTGTCGTTTTTTTTCTCCAAGAGTCGCCTCTGGCACATGCCATGGACTTCAGCGGGGGCTGCTCCCCGCCCCCTGGGTGTCCTGCCCGGGCACATCGGAGGCTCAGCCTGGGTCTTCAGCCCCTACTGGTAGGTGCGCTTTGGGGGCCCTCCGCAGCCGCCCGGGGCCCATCCCTGCAGCCAGCACACGGCTGCCAGCAGCCACCACACAGCTGCCAACAGCCACCACACAGCTGCCAACAGCCCGCTCTCCGTCACCCCCCAGCCCCTCCTGCATACATCTGCTGGGGGTGCTTTTTTGCCTCCCCCCGTTTTGGCCTATGGAGAAAAGCCAGGGGGAAAACCTCCAGAGTCAGGCCGACCTCATGGAACTCCAACCCGGCCTGGAGCCACCGGTTTGTCCCCTTCCCGGTTCTCAGGACATGCGTCGACGCTCGGCTCAGCCCCGGCCGCCGCAGCTCCCGCCGGCCCGGCCAGCCGGGTCCACACCCCTGGCCAGCGCCTGGAGCGTTTGGACTTTGTCATTTTTTCAAAGACTCATCTCTGCCAACTGCCGTGGGCTTCAGCGGGGGCTGCTCCCCGCCTCCTGGGTGTCCTGCCCGGGCACATCGGAGGCTCAGCCTGGGTCTCGAGCCCCCTACTGGTAGGTGCACTACGGGGGCCCTCGGCAGCCGCCCAGGCCCACCCCTGCAGCCAGCACACGGCTGCCAGCAGCCACCACACAGCTGCCAACAGCCCGCTCTCCGTCACCCCCCAGCCCCTTCTGCATACATCTGGCGGGGGTGCTTTTTTGACTTCCCCCCTTTTGGCCAATGGGA
>NW_027102422.1:92500-102500 GCF_035609145.1 Eleutherodactylus coqui
GGCACTCTCGGGGCGGGGGGCACCGCAGCCCCCCCAAGGTGGCTTCCGTACACCTCTTGAACGTTGGGGCCCGGCCGCTCGGAGAGCGGGGTCTACCCGGGCAGACAGCCTGTCGGCCCCGCGGCCTGGACAGGCGGAGCGGGGACTCTTGCGCTCGGGGGCTCTGCTCCAAGGAGCGAGAGCGGCCGCTCTGCACGGCCCGGAGAGCGGGGTGCGGGGCGCCGTCGCCTCGCTGGAACCAGGGGCGTCGTGACGTTCGCGCGCGCCTAGCCGCCGCCAGAACAGGCCGGAAAGGTTGAGCTGCATACGGATCTAAGCCGTTGCCCAAACTAACTCTGGCCCGTGTGACCGACACAGCCGCGCACGCGCTTTCCTACGACACTCGACCGCCAGGCTCCCCTCGGCCTGGGAGGCACTCTCGGGGCGGGGGGCACCGCAGCCCCCCAAGGTGGCTTCGTACACCTCTTGAACGTGGCGCCCGGCCGCTCGGAGAGCGGGGTCTACCCGGGCAGACAGCCTGTCGGCCCCGCGGCCTGGACAGGCGGAGCGGGGACACTTGCACTCGGGGGCTCTGCTCCAAGGAGCGAGAGCGGCCACTCTGCTCGGCCCGGAGAGTGGGGTGCGGGGCGCCGTCGCATCGCTGGAGCCAGGGGCGTCGTGCCGTGCGCGCACGCCTAGCCGCCGCCAGAACAGGCCGGAAAGGATGAGCTTCATACGGATCTAAGCCGTTGCCCAAACTACCTCTGGCCCCTGTGACCGACACAGCCGTGGCACGCGCTTTCCTACGACACTCGACCGCCGGGCTCCCTCGGCCTGGGAGGCACTCTCGGGGAGGGGGGCACCGCAGCCCCCCCAAGGTGGCTTCCGTACACCTCTTGAACGTTGGGGCCCGGCCGCTCGGAGAGCGGGGTCTACCCGGGCAGACAGCCCGTCGGCCCCGCGGCCTGGACAGGCGGAGCGGGGACAAGCCAAGGCTACCGGCGGGCGGGATCGACCGGGTAGCCGCCGTGGGGAACACAACTTGGACGTCTCGCGCCGTCGCGGACCACCGTCCTCCGTCTCTCTCTCCCTCTCTCGGAAGGGAGGCCGCCCGAGGCGCACGGGCCTCGGACGGCCAGGGGTGGAAGGGCTCCACCCCAAGGTGGCTTCCGTACACCTCTTGAACGTTGGGGCCCGGCCGCTCGGTGAGAGCGGGGTCTACCCGGGCAGACAGCCCGTCGGCCCCGCGGCCTGGACAGGCGGAGCGGGGACAAGCCAAGGCTACCGGCGGGCGGGATCGACCGGGTAGCCGCCGTGGGGAACACAACTTGGACGTCTCGCGCCGTCGCGGACCACCGTCCTCCGTCTCTCTCTCCCTCTCTCGGAAGGGAGGCCGCCCGAGGCGCACGGGCCTCGGACGGCCAGGGGTGGAAGGGCTCCACCCCAAGGTGGCTTCCGTACACCTCTTGAACGTTGGGGCCCGGCCGCTCGGTGAGAGCGGGGTCTACCCGGGCAAACAGCCCGTCGGCCACGCGGCCTGGACAGGCGGAGCGGGGGCAAGCCAAGGCTACCGGCGGGCGGGATCGACCGGGTAGCCGCCGTGGGGAACACAACTTGGACGTCTCGCGCCGTCGCGGACCACCGTCCTCCGTCTCTCTCTCCCTCTCTCGGAAGGGAGGCCGCCCGAGGCGCACGGGCCTCGGACGGCCAGGGGTGGAAGGGCTCCACCCCAAGGTGGCTTCCGTACACCTCTTGAACGTTGGGGCCCGGCCGCTCGGTGAGAGCAGGGTCTACCCGGGCAAACAGCCTGTCGGCCACGCGGCCTGGACAGGCGGAGTGGGGGCAAGCCAAGGCTACCGGCGGGCGGGATCGACCGGGTAGCCGCCGTGGGGAACACAACTTGGACGTCTCGCGCCGTCGCGGACCACCGTCCTCCGTCTCTCTCTCCCTCTCTCGGAAGGGAGGCCGCCCGAGGCGCACGGGCCTCGGACGGCCAGGGGTGGAAGGGCTCCACCCCAAGGTGGCTTCCGTACACCTCTTGAACGTTGGGGCCCGGCCGCTCGGTGAGAGCGGGGTCTACCCGGGCAGACAGCCCGTCGGCCCCGCGGCCTGGACAGGCGGAGCGGGGACAAGCCAAGGCTACCGGCGGGCGGGATCGACCGGGTAGCCGCCGTGGGGAACACAACTTGGACGTCTCGCGCCGTCGCGGACCACCGTCCTCCGTCTCTCTCTCCCTCTCTCGGAAGGGAGGCCGCCCGAGGCGCACGGGCCTCGGACGGCCAGGGGTGGAAGGGCTCCACCCCAAGGTGGCTTCCGTACACCTCTTGAACGTTGGGGCCCGGCCGCTCGGTGAGAGCGGGGTCTACCCGGGCAAACAGCCCGTCGGCCACGCGGCCTGGACAGGCGGAGCGGGGGCAAGCCAAGGCTACCGGCGGGCGGGATCGACCGGGTAGCCGCCGTGGGGAACACAAGTTGGACGCCTCGCGCCGTCGCGGACCACCGTCCTCCGTCTCTCTCCCTCTCTCGGAAGGGAGGCCGCCCGAGGCGCACGGGCCTCGGACGGCCAGGGGTGGAAGGGCTCCACCCCGAGGTGGCTTCGTACACCTCTTGAACGTGGCCGCCCGGCCGCTCGGTGAGAGCGGGGTCTACCCGGGCAGACAGCCCGTCGGCCCCGCGGCCTGGACAGGCGGAACGGGGGCAAGCCAAGGCTACCGGCGGGCGGGATCGACCGGGTAGCCGCCGTGGGGAACACAACACGGACGCCTCGCGCCGTCGCGGACCACCGTCCTCCGTCTCTCTCTCTCCCTCTCTCGGAAGGGAGGCCGCCCGAGGCGCACGGGCCTCGGACGGCCGGGGGTGGAAGGGATCCACCCCCCGCGGGAAGGGGACGCGCGCCGGCGCCCGGACGCGGGAGCGTTGACCCGGGGGTCTTTACTCCGCCGAGGGGTAGCCCGGAGAAGGAGCGAGACCGGCCGGCGGGGGTGGAACACCCCCTCATGCCTCGCTCCTTCTGGGGATAAAGCGCGTCGTCCGCAGGCCGCCGTCCCCTATCCCCGCCCTGGACCGCCCGCATCGGCCGGAGCCCGAGGGGACAGGCGGGGGTCCTTCGCTTTCGGGAAAACCTTCACCAAACGTGGGGCCCGTGCCCCGCTCTCGGCCGCCCTGAGGCGGGAGAGCCCGGATCGTTCTCTCTCTCGGCGTCGGCCCCACCGACGCCGTCGCACGGTGGCCTGGGAAAGGGCTGCACCCCCTGCGCCACGCTTCTCCCCCGGAGTACTCCCCCCGCAGGGGGCTCCGCGGGGTGTCCCGACGCGCAGAGTCGCTCGCCTTCTTCCGCGGGGGACGGGAGGGACGCCCACGCGCGTCCCTTCCCCATCCTCGAGAGCCGTACGCGCCGAGGGTGAACCCGCTCGCCGGGGCGCCGGGGAGCAGGGCCCTTGTGGTCCTTCCCCGGACATGGGCGCGGCGAGGGTCCCCCGGCCGCGACGGCTCTCCCGTTGACCCACTCTCTCGCCTTGGGTGGTGGTGATGGAGGCGGCTGCCTACGCCTCAGCCCGGCATCTCGGAGGGGGGTCGCCCGGGCAGCCAGCCAGCCAGCCTGTTGGCCCCGCGGCCTGCACAGGCGGAGTGGGGACACTTGCGCTCTATGACTCTGCTCCCAGGGAGGTGGCAGAGGGGCGGCCGCGGTGCTTTGACTTTGAGCGGTCCCCACTCCAGCACTCTGAGAAATAGTCACTTTGTCAAAGACCGCACACCGCTCGTTCCCTTATATGCAAAAAAGGTGTTCGTCCTGACGTTTTGCGAGCCCTTATTTTACCGTCGTCGGCGCTATCAGGGGAAACAGGCCCGCTCCTTCCGCCTTCATGGAACCGTAGCTCGGCCCCGAGGGCCCAGGATTACCCTCATACCGGTTCTCACGACATGCGTCGACACTCGGCTCAGCCCCGGCAGCCGCAGCTCCCGCCGGCCCGGCCAGCCGGGTCCGCACCCCTGGCCGGCGCCTGGAGCGTCTGGACTTTGTCGTTTTCTCTCCAAGACTCGTCTCTGCCAACTGCCGTGGACTTCGGCGGGGGCTGCCGCGGGCTGTGCCCGGCCTCTTGGGGGTCCCGCCTGCCCGCGCAGGCAGCTAGGACAGGGTTATCAGCGCTCTCAGGGGGGGCCTCCGCAGACCCCCCACAGGTGGCTCCGTACACCTCTTGAACGTGGCGCCCGGCCGCTCGGAGAGCGGGGTCTTCCCGGGCAAGCCGCCTGTGGGCCCCACGGCCTGGACAGGCGGAGCGGAGACAAGCCCAGGCTACCGGCAGGATCGACCGGCTGGCAGCCGTGGTGGAACAACGGGGACGCCTCGCGCCGCCGCGGGCCGCCGTCCTCCGTCTCTCTCCCACTCTCGGAGGCAGGCCGCCCGAGGCCAACGGGCCTCGGACGGCGTGGGGTGGAAGGGCTCCACCCCAGGGGAAGAAAACACGCCCGCGCTCGTTTGCACAGTCTGCCCCGGCCCGGCATCTCGGAGGGGGGGGGTCGCCCGGGCAGCCAGCCAGCCAGCCTGTTGGCCCCGTGGCCTGCACAGGCGGAGTGGGGACCCTCGCGCTCGATGACTCTGCTCCCAGGGAGGTGGCAGAGGGGCGGACGCGGTGCTTTGACTTTGAGCGGTCCCCACTCCCTTCTCAGCACATTGAGAAATAGTCACTTTGTCAAAGACCGCACACCGCTCGTTCCCTTATATGCAAAAAAGGTGTTCGTCCTGACGTTTTGCGAGGCCTTATTTTACCGCCGTCGGCGCTATCAGGGGAAGCGGGCCCGCTCCTTCCGCCTTCCTGGAACCGTGCCTCGGCCCCGAGGGCCCAGGATTACCCTCATACCGGTTCTCACGACATGCATCGACACTCGGCTCAGCCCCGGCAGCCGCAGCTCCCGCCGGCCCGACCAGCCGGGTCCGTCCCCCTGGCCGGCGCCCGGAGCGTCTGGACTTTGTCGTTTTTTCATCCAACACTCTCCTCTGGCAAATGCCATGGACTTCAGCGGGGGCTGCCGCGGGCTGTTCCCCGCCTCCTGGGTGTCCTGCCCTGCAACACCGGAGGCTCAGGCAGGGTCTTGAGCTACTGCTGGTAGGTGCACCTCGGGGGCCCTCCGCAGCCGCCCCGGGCCACCCCTGCAGCCAGCACACCGCTGCCAACAGCCCGCTCCCCATCACCAGCCAGCCCCTCTGCATACATCTGCTGGGGGTGCATTTTTGACTTCCCCCGCTTTGGCCTATGGGGAAAAGCCAGGGGGGAAACCTCCAGAGTCAGGCCGACCTCCTGGAACTCTAGCCCGGCCTGGAGCTACCGGTTTGTCCCCTTCCCGGTTCTCAGGACGTGCATCGCCACTCGGCTCAGCCCCAGCCGCCGCAGCTCCCGCCGGCCCGGCCAGCCGGGTCCGTCCCCCTGGCCGGCGCCTGGAGGCGTTTGGACTTTGTCATTTTTTTTCAAAGACTCATCTCTGCCAACTGCCCCGGGCTTCAGCAGTGGCTGCCGCGGGCTGTGCACGGCCTCCTGGTGGGGTCCCGCCTGCCCGCGCAGGCATCTAGGACAGGGTTCTCAGCAAGGGCTTGGAGGCGCTCTCAGGGGGGCCTCCGCAGGCCCCCAAGGTGGCTTCGTACACCTCTCGAACGTGGCGCCCGGCCGCTCGGAGAGCGGGGTCTGCCCGGGCAGCCAGCCAGCCTGTCGGCCCCGCGGCCTGCACAGGCGGAGTGGGGACACTCGCGCTCGATGACTCTGCTCCCAGGGAGGTGGCAGAGGGGCGGCCGCGGCGCTTTGACTTTGAGCGGTCCCCACTCCCTTCTCAGCACTCTGAGAAATAGTCACTTTGTCAAAGACGGCACACCGCTCGTTCCCTTATATGCAAAAAAGGTGTTCGTCCTGACGTTTTGCGAGGCCTTAATTTACCGCCGTCGGCGCTATCAGGGCAAACAGGCCCGCTCCTTCCGCCTTCCTGGAACCGTGCCTCGGCCCGGAGGGCCCAGGATTACCCTCATACCGGTTCTCACGACATGCATCGATACTCGGCTCAGCCCCGGCAGCCGCAGCTCCCGCCGGCCCGGCCAGCCGGGTCCGCCCCCCTGGCCGGCACGCCTGGAGCGTTTGGACTTTGTCATTTTTCTCAAAGACTCATCTCTGCCAACTGCCGTGGGATTCAGCAGGGGCTGCCACGGGCTGTTCCCCGCCTCCTGGGTTTCCTGCCCTGCAACACCAGA
Organism: Eleutherodactylus coqui; assembly: GCF_035609145.1. Taxonomy (NCBI): domain Eukaryota; kingdom Metazoa; phylum Chordata; class Amphibia; order Anura; family Eleutherodactylidae; genus Eleutherodactylus; species Eleutherodactylus coqui. Next base: position 98,712 of record NW_027102422.1, read on the forward strand.
GGGTCAGGGGGGGTCTTGAGCAACTACTGGTAGGTGCAGCACCTCGGGGGCCCTCTGCAGCCAGCACACCGCTGCCAACAGCCCGCTCCCCATCACCAGCCAGCCCCTCTGCATACATCTGCTGGGGGTGCATTTTTGACTTCCCCCGCTTTGGCCTATGGGGAAAAGCCAGGGGGGAAACCTCCAGAGTCAGGCCGACCTCATGGAACTCCAACCCGGCCTGGAGCCACCGGTTTGTCCCCTTCCCGGTTCTCAGGACATGCATCGACACTCGGCTCAGCCCCGGCCGCCGCAGCCCCCGCCAGCCCGGCCAGCCGGGTCCGCCACCCTGCCCGGCGCCTGGAGCGTTTGGACTTTGTCGTTTTTTTTCTCCAAGACTCACCTCTGGCACATGCCATGGACCTCAGCGGGGGCTGCTCCCCGCCTCCTGGGTGTCCTGCCCGGGCACATCGGAGGCTCAGGCAATGTCTTGAGCCACCGCTGGCAGGTGCACTCAGGGGGCCCTCCGCAGCCGCCCAGGCCCACCCCTGCAGCCAGCACACGGCTGCCAGCAGCCACCACACAGCTGCCAACAGCCCGCTCTCCGTCACCCCCCAGCCCAACTCTGCATACATCTGCTGGGGGTGCTTTTTTGACTTCCCCCCTTTTGGCCTATGGGGAAAAGCCAGGGGGAAAACCTCCAGAGTCAGGCCGACCTCATGGAACTCCAACCCGGCCTGGAGCCACCGGTTTGTCCCCTTCCCGGTTCTCAGGACATGCATCGACACTCGGCTCAGCCCCGGCCGCCGCAGCCCCCGCCAGCCCGGCCAGCCGGGTCCGCCACCCTGCCCGGCGCCTGGAGCGTTTGGACTTTGTCGTTTTTTTTCTCCAAGACTCACCTCTGGCACATGCCATGGACCTCAGCGGGGGCTGCTCCCCGCCTCCTGGGTGTCCTGCCCGGGCACATCGGAGGCTCAGCCTGGGTCTCGAGCCCCCTACTGGTAGGTGCACTACGGGGGCCCTCCGCAGCCGCCCAGGCCCACCCCTGCAGCCAGCACACGGCTGCCAGCAGCCACCACACAGCTGCCAACAGCCCACTATCCATCACCCACCAGCCCCTCTGCATACATCTGCTGGGGGTGCTTTTTTGACTTCCCCCCTTTTGGCCTATGGGGAAAAGCCAGGGGGGAAACCTCCAGAGTCAGGCCGACCTCATGGAACTCCAACCCGGCCTGGAGCCACCGGTTTGTCCCCTTCCCGGTTCTCAGGACATGCATCGACACTCGGCTCAGCCCCGGCCGCCGCAGCCCCCGCCAGCCCGGCCAGCCGGGTCCGCCACCCTGCCCGGCGCCTGGAGCGTTTGGACTTTGTCGTTTTTTTTCTCCAAGACTCACCTCTGGCACATGCCATGGACCTCAGCGGGGGCTGCTCCCCGCCTCCTGGGTGTCCTGCCCGGGCACATCGGAGGCTCAGGCAATGTCTTGAGCCACCGCTGGCAGGTGCACTCAGGGGGCCCTCCGCAGCCGCCCAGGCCCACCCCTGCAGCCAGCACACGGCTGCCAGCAGCCACCACACAGCTGCCAACAGCCCGCTCTCCGTCACCCCCCAGCCCAACTCTGCATACATCTGCTGGGGGTGCTTTTTTGACTTCCCCCCTTTTGGCCTATGGGGAAAAGCCAGGGGGAAAACCTCCAGAGTCAGGCCGACCTCATGGAACTCCAACCCGGCCTGGAGCCACCGGTTTGTCCCCTTCCCGGTTCTCAGGACCTGCACTGACACTCGGCTCAACCCCGGCAGCTGCAGCCCCCGCCGGCCCGGCCAGCCGGGTCCGCACCCCTGGCCAGCGCCTGGAGCGTTTGGACTTTGTCGTTTTTTCTCAAAGACCCATCTGTGCCAACTGCCCTGGGCTTCAGCGGGGGCTGCTCCCCGCCTCCTGGGTGTCCTGCCCGGGCACATCGGAGGCTCAGCCTGGGTCTTCAGCCCCTACTGGTAGGTGCACTCGGGGGGGCCCTCCGCAGCCGCCCAGGCCCACCCTTGCAGCCAGCACACGGCTGCCAGCAGCCACCACACAGCTGCCAACAGCCCGCTCGCCATCACCCCCCAGCCCCTCCTGCATACATCTGCCGGGGGTGCTTTTTTGACTTCCCCCGTTTTGGCCAATGGGGAAATGCCAAGGGGAAAACCTCCAGAGTCAGGCCGACCTACTGGAACTCCCACCCGGCCTGGAGCCACAGGTTTGTCCCCTTCCCGGTTCTCACGACATGCATCAACACTCGGCTCAGCCCCGGCAGCCGCAGCTCCCGCCGGCCCGGCCAGCCCGGTCCGCACCCCTGGCCTGCACGCCTGGAGCGTTTGGACTTTGTCGTTTTTTCTCCAAGACTCGCCTCTGGCACATGCCATGGACTTCAGCGGGGGCTGCTCCCCGCCTCCTGGGTGTCCTGCCCGGGCACATCGGAGGCTCAGCCTGGGTCTTGAGCTACTGCTGGTAGGTGCGCTTCGGGGGCCCTCGGCAGCCGCCCAGGCCCACCCCTGCAGCCAGCACACGGCTGCCAGCAGCCACCACACAGCTGCCAACAGCCCGCTCTCCGTCACCCCCCAGCCCCTCCTGCATACATCTGCTGGGGGTGCTTTTTTGACTTCCCCCCTTTTGGCCTATGGGGAAAAGCTAAGGGGAAAACCTCCAGAGTCAGGCCGACCTCCTGGAACTCCCACCCGGCCTGGAGCCACAGGTTTGTCCCCTTCCCGGTTCTCACGACATGCATCAACACTCGGCTCAGCCCCGGCAGCCGCAGCCCCCGCCGGCCCGGCCAGCCCGGTCCGCATCCCTGGCCAGCGCCTGGAGCGTTTGGACTTTGTCATTTTTTCTCAAAGACCCGTCTCTGCCAACTGACGTGGGCTTCAGCGGGGGCTGCTCCCCGCCTCCTGGGTGTCCTGCCCGGGCACATCGGAGGGTCAGCCTGGGTCTTGAGCTACTGCTGGTAGGTGCACTACGGGGGCCCTCGGCAGCCGCCCAGGCCCACCCCTGCAGCCAGCACACGGCTGCCAGCAGCCACCACACAGCTGCCAACAGCCCGCTCCCCGTCACCCCCCAGCCCAACTCTGCATACATCTGGCGGGGGTGCTTTTTTGACTTCCCCCCTTTTGGCCTATGGGGAAAAGCCAGGGGGGAAACCTCCAGAGTCAGGCCGACCTCCTGGAACTCCAACCCGGCCTGGAGCCACCGGTCTGTCCCCTTCCCGGTTCTCAGGACATGCATCAACACTCGGCTCAGCCCCGGCAGCCGCAGCCCCCGCCGGCCCGGCCGGCCCGGTCCGCACCCCTGGCCAGCGCCTGGAGCGTTTGGACTTTGTCGTTTTTTTTCTCCAAGACTCATCTCTGCCAACTGCCGTGGGCTTCAGCGGGGGTGTCTGCTCCCCGCCTCCTGGGTGTCCTGCCCGGGCACATCGGAGGCTCAGCCTGGGTCTTGAGCCCCTACTGGTAGGTGCACTCTGAAGGCGCCCTCCGCAGCCGCCCAGGCCCACCCCTGCAGCCACCACACAGCTGCCAACAGCCCGCTCCCCGTCACCCCCCAGCCCAACTCTGCATACATCTGGCGGGGGTGCTTTTTTGACTTCCCCCGTTTTGGCCTATGGGGAAATGCTAAGGGGAAAACGTCCAGAGTCAGGCCGACCTCCTGGAACTCCAACCCGGCCTGGAGCCACAGGTTTGTCCCCTTCCCGGTTCTCACGACATGCATCGACACTCGGCTCAGCCCCGGCAGCCGCAGCTCCCGCCGGCCCGGCCAGCCGGGGTCAACCGCCCTGGCCGGCG